>NC_060140.1:7951992-8197139 GCF_021461385.2 Schistocerca piceifrons
CATTGGGCATTTTGTATTTAATTCCGATGCAATTTCTGTGTTACATCGTCAATAAGAAGGTCCAAGGCATACAGTAAACCTAAAGTGAAGCATCGGAATCTATAACTAGTGTCACAGGAATGGTTCAAAGCATAGACAGTAGGAAGAGTCTTCTAGTACTTAAGTCGGCATTATGCCTTTTCTATTTAACTCCGATGTAATTTCTGCGTTTCATCGTCAATAAGACGGTCAGAGGGATACAGTAAACCTGACGTGAAACATCGGAATCTATAACTAGTGTCACAGAAATGGTTCAAAACATAGACAGTTGGAAGAGTCAGTCTACTTGTACTTAAGTCGGCATTGTGCCTTTTGTTTTTAATTCCGATGCAATTTCTGTGTTTCATTGTCAATAAGAAGGTCCAAGGGATACAGTAAACCTGAAATGAACCTTCGGAATCTATTACTAGTGTCACAGGAATGGTTCAAAACATAGACAGTAGGAAAAGTCAGTCTACATGTACTAAAGTCGGCATTGTGCCTTTTGTAATTAATTCCGATGCAATTTCTGTGTTTCATCGTCAATAAGAAAGTCCAAGGGATACAGTAAACCTGAAGTGAAGCATCGGAATTGTACTTAAGTCGGCATTGTACTTCTTGTATTTAATTCCGATGCAATTTCTGTGTTTCATCGTCACTAAGAAGGTCAGAGCGTTACAGTAATCCTGAAGTTAAGCATCGGAGTCTATAACTAGTGTCACAGGAATGATTCAAATCTTAGGCAGTAAGAAGAGTCAGTATTCTTATACTTAATTCGGCATTGTGCCTTTTGTATTTAATTCCGATGCAATTTTTGTGTTTCATCGTCAATAGGAAGGTCAGAGGGATACAGTAAACCTGAAGTGAAGCATCGGAATTGTACTTAAGTCGGCATTGTACTTCTTGTATTTAATTCCGATGCAATTTCTGTGTTTCATCGTCACTAAGAAGGTCAGAGCGTTACAGTAATCCTGAAGTTAAGCATCGGACTCTATAACTAGTGTCACATGAATAGTTCAAAGCATAGTCAGTAAGAAGAGTCAGTCTTCTTGTAGTTAAGTCGGCATTGTGCATTTTGTATTTAATTCCGATGCAATTTCTGTGTTTCATCGTCAATAAGAAGGTCAGAGGGATACAGTAAACCTGAAGGGAAGCATCGGAATCTATAACTAGTGTCACACGAATGGCTCAAAACACAGACAGTTGGAAGAGTCAGTCTTCTTGTACTTAAGTCGGTAATGTGCCTTATCTATTTAATTCCAATGCAATTTCTGTGTCTCATCGTCTATAAGAAGGTCAGAGGGATACAGTAAACCTGAAGTGAAGCATCGGAATCTATAACTAGTGTCACAGGAATGGTTCAAAACATAGAGAGTTGGAAGATTCAGGCTTCTTGTCCTTAAGTCGTCATTGTGCCTTTTGTATTTCATTCCGATGCAATTTCTGTGTTTCATCGTCCATAAGAAGGTCCGAGTTAAACAGTAATCCTTAAGTGAAGCATCTGAATAAAAAACTAGTGTCACAGGAATGGTTGAAAACATAGACAGTAAGAAGAGTCAGTCTGCTTGTACTTAAGTCGGTATTGTGCGTTTTCTATTTAATTCCGATGCATTTTCTGTGTTTCATCGTCAATAAGAAGGACAGAAGGATACAGTAAACCTGAGGTGAAGCATCGGAATCTATAACTGGTGTCACAGGAATGGTTCAAAACATAGAGAGTTGGAAGATTAAGTCTTCTTGCACTTATGTCGGCATTGTGCCTTTTCTATTTAATTCCGATGCAATTTCTGTGTTTCATCGTCAATAAGACGGTCAGAGGGATACAGTAAACCTGAAGTAAAGCATCGGAATCTATAACTAGGGTCACAGGAATGGTTCAAAACATAGACAGTAAGAAGAGTCAGTCTTCTTGTACTTAAGTCGGCATTGTGCCCTTTGTATTTAATTCCGATGCAATTTCTGTGTTTCATCGTCAATAAGAAGGTCAGAGGGATACAGTAAACCTGAAGTGAAGCATCGGAATCTATAACTAGAGTCACAGGAATGGTTCAAAACATAGGCAGTAAGAAGAGTCAGTCTTCTTGTACTTAAGTCGGCATTGTGCCTTTTGTATTTAATTCCGATGCAATTTCTGTGTTTCATCGTCACTAAGGAGGTCAGAGGGTTACAGTAATCCTGAAGATAAGCATCGGACTCTATAACTAGTGTCACATGAAAAGTTCAAAGCATAGTCAGTAAGAAGAGTCAGTCTTCTTGTAGTTAAGACGGCATTGGGCCTTTTGTATTTCATTCCGATGAAATTTCTGTGTTTCATCGTCAATAAGAAGGGCCAAGGGATACAGTAAACCTAAAGTGAAGCATCGGAATCTATAACTAGTGTCACAGGAATGGTTCAAAGCATAGACAGTGGGAAGAGTCAGTCTTCTAGTACTTAAGTCGGCATTATGCCTTTTCTATTTAACTCCGATGTAATTTCTGCGTTTCACCGTCAATAAGACGGTCAGAGGGATACAGTAAACCTGAAGTGAAACATCGGAATCTATAACTAGTGTCACAGGAATGGTTCAAACATAGACAGTTGGAAGAGTCAGTCTACTTGTACTTAATTCGGCATTGTGCCTTTTGTTTTTAATTCCGATGCAATTTCCGAGTTTCATTGTCAATAAGAAGGTCCAAATGATACAGTAAACCTGAAATGAACCTTCGGAATCTGTTACTAGTGTCACAGGAATGGTTCAAAACATAGACAGTAGGAAAAGTCAGTCTACATGTACTAAAGTCGGCATTGTGCCTTTTGTATTTAATACCGATGCTATTTCTGTGTTTCATCGTCAACAAGAAGCTCAGAGGGATACAGTAAACCTGATGTGAAGCATCGGATTCTATAACTAGTGTCACAGGAATGGTTCAAAACATAGTCAGTAAGAAGAGTCAGTCTTCTTGAACTTAAGTCGGCATTGTGCCTTTAGTATTTAATTCCGATGCAAAATCTGTCTTTCATCGGCAGTAAGAAGGTCCAAGGGATACAGTAGACCTGAATTGAAGCATCGGAATCTATAACTAGAGTCACAGGAATGGTTCAAAACATAGACAGTAAGAAGAGGCAGTCTTCTTGTACATAAGTCGTCATTGTGCCCTTTGTATTTAATTCCGATGCAATTTCTGTGTTTCATCGTCAATAAGAAGGTCAGAGGGATACAGTAAACCTGAAGTGAAGCATCGGAATCAATAACTAGAGACACAGGAATGGTTCAAAACGTAGGCAGTAAGAAGAGTCAGTCTTCTTGTACTTAAGTCGGCATTGTGCCTTTTGTATTTAATTCCGATGCATTTTCTGTGTTTCATCGTCAATAAGAAGGTCCAAGGGATACAGTAAACCTGGAGTGAAGCATCAGAGTCTAGAACTAGTGTCACAGGAAAGGTTCAAACATAGATAGTAAGAAGAGTCAGTCTTCTTGTACTTAATTCGGCATTGTGCCTTTTGTATTTAATTCCGATGCTATTTCTGTGTTTCATCGTCAATAAGAAGGTCAGAGGGATACAGTAAACGTGAAGTGAGGCATCGGAATCAATAACTAGTGTCACAGGAATGGTTCAAAACATAGTCAGTAAGAAGAGTCAGTCTTCTTGTACTTAAGTCGTCATTGTGCCTTTTGTATTTAATTCAGATGCAATTTCTGTGTTTCATCGTCTATAAGAAGGTCAGAGGGATACAGTAAACCTGAAGTGAAGCATCGGAATCTATAACTAGTGTCACAGGAATGGTTCAAAACATAGAGAGTTGGAAGATTCAGGCTTCTTGTACTTAAGTCGTCATTGTGCCTTTTGTATTTCATTCCGATGCAATTTCTGTGTTTCATCGTCCATAAGAAGGTCCGAGTTAAACAGTAATCCTTAAGTGAAGCATCTGAATAAAAAACTAGTGTCACAGGAATGGTTGAAAACATAGACAGTAAGAAGATTCAGTCTGCTTGTACTTAAGTCGGTATTGTGCGTTTTCTATTTAATTCCGATGCATTTTCTGTGTTTCATCGTCAATAAGAAGGACAGAAGGATACAGTAAACCTGAGGTGAAGCATCGGAATCTATAACTGGTGTCACAGGAATGGTTCAAAACATAGAGAGTTGGAAGATTAAGTCTTCTTGCACTTATGTCGGCATTGTGCCTTTTCTATTTAATTCCGATGCAATTTCTGTGTTTCATCGTCAATAAGAAGGTCAGAGGGATACAGTAAACCTGAAGTGAAGCATCGGAATCTATAACTAGAGTCACAGGAATGGTTCAAAACATAGGCAGTAAGAAGAGTCAGTCTTCTTGTACTTAAGTCGGCATTGTGCCTTTTGTATTTAATTCCGATGCAATTTCTGTGTTTCATCGTCACTAAGGAGGTCAGAGGGTTACAGTAATCCTGAAGATAAGCATCGGACTCTATAACTAGTGTCACATGAAAGGTTCAAAGCATAGTCAGTAAGAAGAGTCAGTCTTCTTGTAGTTAAGACGGCA
Organism: Schistocerca piceifrons; assembly: GCF_021461385.2. Taxonomy (NCBI): domain Eukaryota; kingdom Metazoa; phylum Arthropoda; class Insecta; order Orthoptera; family Acrididae; genus Schistocerca; species Schistocerca piceifrons. Next base: position 7,956,515 of record NC_060140.1, read on the forward strand.
TTGGGCCTTTTGTATTTCATTCCGATGCAATTTCTGTGTTTCATCGTCAATAAGAAGGGCCAAGGGATACAGTAAACCTAAAGTGAAGCATCGGAATCTATAACTAGTGTCACAGGAATGGTTCAAAGCATAGACAGTAGGATGAGTCAGTCTTCTAGTACTTAAGTCGGCATTATGCCTTTTCTATTTAACTCCGATGTAATTTCTGCGTTTCACCGTCAATAAGACGGTCAGAGGGATACAGTAAACCTGAAGTGAAACATCGGAATCTATAACTAGTGTCACAGGAATGGTTCAAAACATAGACAGTTGGAAGAGTCAGTCTACTTGTACTTAAGTCGGCATTGTGCCTTTTGTTTTTAATTCCGATGCAATTTCTGTGTTTCATTGTCAATAAGAAGGTCCAAATGATACAGTAAACCTGAAATGAACCTTCGGAATCTATTACTAGTGTCACAGGAATGGTTCAATACATAGACAGTAGGAAAAGTCAGTCTACATGTACTAAAGTCGGCATTGTGCCTTTTGTATTTAATACCGATGCAATTTCTGTGTTTCATCGTCAACAAGAAGCTCATAGGGATACAGTAAACCAGATGTGAAGCATCGGATTCTATAACTAGTGTCACAGGAATGGTTCAAAACATAGTCAGTAAGAAGAGTCAGTCTTCTTGAACTTAAGTCGGCATTGTGCCTTTAGTATTTAATTCCGATGCAAAATCTGTCTTTCATCGGCAATAAGAAGGTCCAAGGGATACAGTAGACCTGAATTGAAGAATCGGAATCTATAACTAGAGTCACAGGAATGGTTCAAAACATAGACAGTAAGAAGAGGCAGTCTTCTTGTACATAAGTCGGCATTGTGCCCTTTGTATTTAATTCCGATGCAATTTCTGTGTTTCATCGTCAATAAGAAGGTCAGAGGGATACAGTAAACCTGAAGTGAAGCATCGGAATCAATAACTAGAGACTCAGGAATAATTCAAAACGTAGGCAGTAAGAAGAGTCAGTCTTCTTGTACTTAAGTCGGCATTGTGCCTTTTGTATTTAATTCCGATGCAATTTCTGTGTTTCATCGTCAATAAGAAGGTCCAAGGGATACAGTAAACCTGGAGTGAAGCATCGGGGTCTATAACTAGTGTCACAGGAATGGTTCAAAACATAGACAGTAAGAAGAGTAAGTCTTCTTGTACTTAAGTCGGCATTGTGCCTTTTGTATTTAATTCCGATGCAATTTCTGTCTTTCATCGTCAATAAGAAGGTCCAAGGGATACATTAAACCTGGAGTGAAGCATCGGAATCTATAACTAGTGTCAAAGGGACGGTGCAAAGCATAGACAGTAAGATGAGTCAGTATTCTTGTACTTACGTCGGCATTATACTTTTTGTATTTTATTCCGATGCAATTTCTGTGTTTCATCGTCACTAAGAAGGTCAGAGGGATACAGTAATCCTGAAGTTAAGCATCGGAATCTATAACTAGTGTCACAGGAATGGTTCAAAACATAGTCAGTAAGAAGAGTAAGTCTTCTTGTAGTTAAGTCGGCATTGTGCCTTTTGTATTTAATTCCGATGCAATTTCTGTGTATCATCGTCAATAAGAAGGTCCAAGGCATACAGTAAACCTGAAGTGAAGCATCGGAATCTATAACTAGTGTCACAGGAGTGGTTCAAAAATTAGACAGTAGGTAGAGTCAGTCTTCTAGTACCTAAATCTGCATTGTGCCTTTTCTATTTAATTCCGATGCAATTTCTGTGTTTCATCGTCAATAAGACGGTCCAAGGGATACAGTAAACCTGAAGTGAAGCATCGGAATCTATAACTAGTGTCACAGGAATGGTTCAAAACATAGTCAGTAAGTAGAGTCAGTCTTCTTGTACTTAAATCGGTATTTTGCCTTTTGTATTTAATTCCGATGCAATTTCTGTGTTTCATCGTCTATAAGAAGGTCAGAGGGATACAGAAAACCTGAAGTGAAGCATCGGAATCTATAACTAGTGTCACAGGAATGGTTCAAAACATAGTCAGTAAGAAGAGTCAGTCTTCTTGTACTTAAGTCGGCATGTGTGCCTCTTGTATTTCATTCCGATGCAATTTCTGTGTTTCATCGTCAATAAGATGGTCCAAGGGCTGCATTAAACCTGGAGTGAAACATCGGAATCTATAACTAGTGTCACAGGGACGGTTCAAAGCATTGACAGTAAGATGAGTCAGTAATCTTGTACTTAAGTCGGCATTGTGCTTTTTGTATCTTATTCCGATGCAATTTCTGTGTTTCATCGTCACTAAGCAGGTCAGAGGGATACAGTAATCCTGAAGTTAAGCATCGGAATCTATAACTAGTGTCACTGGAATGGTTCAAAGCATAGTCAGTAAGAAGAGTCAGTCTTCTAGTACTTAAGTCGGCATTATGCCTTTCCTATTTAACTCCGATGTAATTTCTGCGTTTCATCGTCAATAAGACGGTCAGAGGGATACAGTAAACCTGAAGTGAAACATCGGAATCTATAACTAGTGTCACAGGAATGGTTCAAAACATAGACAGTAGGAAAAGTCAGTCTACATGTACTAAAGTCGGCATTGTGCCTTTTGTATTTAATTCCGATGCAATTTCTGTGTTTCACCGTCAATAAGAAGGTCAGAGGGATACAGTAATCCTGATGTGAAGCATCGGATTCTATAACTAGTGTCACAGGAATGGTTCAAAACATAGTCAGTAAGAAGAGTCAGTCTTCTTGAACTTAAGTCGGCATTGTGCCTTTTGTATTTAATTCCGATGCAAAATCTGTGTTTCATCGGATTCTATAACTAGTGTCACAGGAATGGTTCAAAACATAGTCAGTAAGAAGAGTCAGTCTTCTTGAACTTAAGTCGGCATTGTGCATTTTGTATTTAATTCCGATGCAAAATCTGTGTTTCATCGGCAGTAAGAAGGTCCAAGGGATACAGCAGACCTGAATTGAAGCATCGGAGTCAATAACTAGTGTCACAGGAATGGTTGAAACCATAGACAGTAAGAAGAGTCAGTCTTCTTGTACTTAAGTCGGCATTGTGCATTTTCTATTTAATACTGATGCAATTTCTGTGTTTCATCGTCAATAAGAAGGTCCACGGGATACAGTTAACCTGGAGTGAAGCATCGGAATCTACAACTAGTGTCACAGGAATGGTTCAAACATAGGCAGTAAGAAGTGTCATACTTCTTTTACTTAAGTCGGCATTGTGCCTTTTGTATTTAATTCCGATGCAATTTCTGTGTTTCATCGTCAATACGAAAGTCCAAGGGATACAGTAAACCTGGAGTGAAGCATCGGAGTCTATAACTAGTGTCACAGGAATGGTTCAAAACTTAGGCAGTAAGAAGAGTCAGTATTCTTATACTTAATTCGGCATTGTGCCTTTTGTATTTAATTCCGGTGCAATTTCTGTGTTTCATCGTCATTAAGATGGTCAGAGGGATACAGTAAACCTGAAGTGAAGCATCGGAATTGTACTTAAGTCGGCATTGTGCTTCTTGTATTTAATTCCGATGCTATTTCTGTGTTTCATCGTCACTAAGAAGGTCAGAGGGTTACAGTAATCCTGAAGTTAAGCATCGGACTCTATAACTAGTATTACATGAATGGTCCAAAGCATAGTCAGTAAGAAGAGTCAGTCTTCTTGTAGTTAAGTCGGCATTGTGCCTTTTGTATTTAATTCCGATGCAATTTCTGTGTTTCATTGCCAATAAGAAGGTCCAAGGGATACAGTAAACCTGAAATGAACCATCGGAATCTATTACTAGTGTCACAGGAATGGTTCAGAACATAGACAGTAGGAAAAGTCTGTCTACATGTACTAAAGTCGGCATTGTGCATTTGTATTTAATTCCGATGCAATTTCTGTGTTTCACCGTCAATAAGAAGGTCAGAGGGATACAGTAAACCTGATGTGAAGCATCGGGTTATATAACTAGTGTCACAGGAATGGTTTAAAACATAGTCAGTAAGAAGAGTCAGTCTTCTTGTACTTAAGTCGGCATTGTGCATTTTGTATTTAATTCCGATGCAAAATCTGTGTTTCATCGTCAATACGAAGGTCTAAGGGATACAGTAGACCTCAATTGAAGCATCGGAATCTATAACTAGTGTCACAGGAATGGTTCAAAACATAGACAGTAAGAAGAGTCAGTCTTCTAGTACTTAAGTCGGCATTGTGCCCTTTGTATTTAATTCCGATGCTATTGCTGTGTTTCATCGTCAATAAGAAGGTCAGAGGGATACAGTAAACCTGAAGTGAAGCATCGGAATCAATAACTAGTGTCACAGGAATGGTTCAAAACATAGTCAGTAAGAAGAGTCAGTCTTCTTGTACTTAAGTCGTCATTGTGCCTTTTGTATTTAATTCCGATGCAATTTCTGTGTTTCATCGTCAATAAGAAGGTAAAAGGGATACAGTAATCCTGAAGTTAAGCATCGGAATCTATGACTAGTGTCACAGGTATGGTTCAAAACATTGTCAGTAAGAAGAGTCAGTCTTCTTGTACTTAATTCGGCATTGTGCCTTTTGTATTAAATTCAGATGCAATTTCTGTGTTTCATCGTCTATAAGAAGGTCAGAGGGACACAGTAAACCTGGAGTGAAGCATCGGAATGTATAACTAGTGTCAAAGAGACGGTTCAAAACATAGACAGTAATATGAGTCAGTTTTCCTGTACTTAAGTCGGCATTGTGCCTTTTCTATTTAATTCCGATACAATTTCTGTGTTCCATCGTCAATAAGAAGGTCCAAGGGATACAGTAAACCTGAAGTGAAGCATCGGAAGCTATAACTAGTGTCACAGGAATGGTTCATAACATAGTCAGTAAGAAGAGTCAGTCTTCTTGTACTTAAGTCGGTATTGTGCCTTTTGTATTTAATACCGATGCAATTTCTGTGTTTCATCGTCAATAGGAAGGTCCAAGGGATACAGTAAACCTGAAGTGAAGCATCGGAATCTATGACTAGTGTCACAGGAATGGTTCAAATCATAGACAGTAGGAACAGTCAGTCTTCTTGTACTTAAGTCGGTATTGTGCACATTGTATTCAATTCCGATGCAATTTCTGTGTTTCATCGTCAATAAGAAGGACATAGGGATAAAGTAAACCTGGAGTGAAGCTTCTGAATCTATAACTAGTGTCACAGGGATGGTTCAAAACATAGACAGTAAGAAGAGTCAGTCTTCTTGTACTTAATTCGGCATTGTGCTTTTTTTATTTAATTGCGATGCAATTTCTGTGTTTCATCGTCAATAAGAACGTCAGAGGGATACAGTAAACCTGATGTGAATCATCGGAATCTATAACTAGTGTCACAGGAATGGTTCAATACATAGTCAGTAAGTAGAGTCAGTCTTCTTGTACTTAAGCCGGTATTGTGCCTTTTGTATTTAATTCCGATGCAATTTCTGTGTTTCATCGTCAATAAGAAGGTTCAAGGGTTACAGTAACCTGGAGTGAAGCATCGGAATCTATAACTAGTGTCACAGGGACGGTTCAAATCATAGACAGTAAGATGAGTCAGTATTCTTGTACTTTAGTCGGCATTCTGCTTTTTGTATTTAATTCCGATTCCATTTCTGTGTTTCGTCGTCACTAAGAAGGTCGGTGGGATGTTGTAATCCTGAAGTTAAGCATCGGAATCTATAACTAGTGTCACAGGAATGGTTCAAAACATAGTCAGTAAGAAGAGTCAGTCTTCTTGTAGTTAAGTCGGCATTGTGCCTTTTCTATTTAATTCCGATGCAATTTCTGTGTTTCATCGTCAATAAGAAGGTCAGAGGGATTCAGTAAACCTGAAGTGAAGCATCGTAATCTATAACTAGTGTCACACGAATGGCTCAAAATATAGACAGTTGGAAGAGTCAGTCTTCTTGTACTTAAGTCGGTAACGTGCCTTTTCTATTTAATTCCGATGCAATTTGTGTGTCTCATCGTCTATAAGAAGGTCAGAGAGATACAGTAAACCTGAAGTGAAGCATCGGAATCTATAACTAGTGTCACAGGAATGGTTCAAAACATAGAGAGTTGGAAGATTCAGGTTTCTTGTACTTAAGTCGTCATTGTGCATTTTGTATTTCATTCCGATGCAATTTCCTTGTTTCATCGTCCATAAGAAGGTCCGAGGGAAACAGTAAACCTCAAGTGAAGCATCTGAATAAAAAACAAGTGTCAGAGGAATGGTTGAAAACATAGACAGTAGGAAGAGTCAGTCTGCTTGTACTTAAGTTGGTATTGTGCGTTTTCTATTTAATTCCGATGCATTTTCTGTGTTTCATCGTCAATAAGAAGGTACAAGGGATCCAGTAAACCTGAAGTGAATCATCGGAATCTATAACTAGTATCACAGGAATGGTTCAAAACATAGTCAGTAAGAAGAGTCAGTTTTCTTGTACTTAAGTCATCATTGTGCGTTTTCTATTTAAATCTGATGCTATTTCTGTGTTTCATCGTCAATAAGAAGGGCCAAGGGATACAGTAAACCTGGAGTGAAGCATCGGGGTCTATAACTATTGTCACTGGAATGGTTCAAAACATAGACAGTAAGAAGAGTCAGTCTTCTTGTACTTAAGTCGGCATTGTGCCTTTTGTATTTAATTCCGATGCAATTTCTGTGTATCATCGTCAAAAGAAGGTCCAAGGGATACATTAAACCTGAAGTGAAGCATCGGAATCTATAACTAGTGTCACAGGAATGGTTCAAAACATAGTCAGTAAGAAGAGTCAGTCTTCTTGTACTTAAGTCGGTATTTTGCCTTTTGTATTTAATTCCGATGCAATTTCTGTGTTTCATCGTCTATAAGAAGGTCAGAGGGATACAGTAAACCTGAAGTGAAGCATCGGAATCTATAACTAGTGTCACAGAAATGGTTCAAAACATAGTCAGTAAGAAGAGTCAGTCTCCTTGTACTTAAGTCGGCATTGTGCCTCTTGTATTTAATTCCGATGCAATTTCTATGTTTCATCGTCAATAAGATGGTCCAAGGGATGCATTAAACCTGGAGTGAAACATCGGAATCTATAACTAGTGTCATAGGGACGGTTCAAAGCATTGACAGTAAGATGAGTCAGTAATCTTGTACTTAAGTTGGCATTGTGCTTTTTGTATTTAATTCCGATGCAATTTCTGTGTTTCATCGTCACTAAGCAGGTCAGAGGGATACAGTAATCCTGAAGTTAAGCATCGGAATCTATAACTATTGTCACTGGAATGGTTCAAAGCATAGTCAGTAAGAAGAGTCAGTCTTCTTGTAGTTAAGTCGGTATTGTGCCTTTTGTATTTAATTCCGATGCAATTTCTATGTTTCATCGTCAATACGAAGGCCCAAGGGATACAGTAAACCTGAAGTGAAGCATCGGAATCTATAACTAGTGTCAAAGGAGTGGTTGTACTTAAGTCGGCATTGTGCCTTTTCTATTTCTTTCCGAAGCAATTTCTGTGTGTCATCGTCAATGAGACTTTCAGAAGGATACAGTAAACCTGACGTGAAGCATCGGAATCTATAACTATTGTCACAGGAATAGTTCGAAACATAGGCAGTAAGAAGAGTCAGTCTTCATGTACTTAATTCGGCATTGTGCCTTTTGTATTTAATTCCGATGCAATTTCTGTGTTTCATCGTCAATAAGAAGGTCAAAGAGATACAGTAAACATGAAGCGAACCATCGGAATCTATAACTAGTGTCACAGGAATGGTTCAAAACATAGTCAGTAAGAAGAGTCAGTCTTCTTGTACTTAAGTCGGCATTGTGCATTTTGTATTTAATTCCGATGCTATTTCTGTGTTTCATCGTCAATAAAAAGGTCCAAGAGATACAGTAAACCTGGAGTGAAGCATCGGAATCTATAACTAGTGTCACAGGGGTGGTTCAAAACATAGAAAGTAAGATGAGTCAGTATTCTTGTACTTAAGTCGGCATTGTGCCTTTTGTATTTACATCCGATGCAATTTCTGTGTTTCATCGTCAATAAGAAGGTCCAAGGGATACAGTAAACCTGAAGTGAAGCATCGGAATCTATAACTAGTGTCACAGGATTAGTTCAAAGCATAGTCAGTAAGAAGAGTCAGTCTTCTTGTACTTCAGTCATCATTGTGCATTTTCTATTTAATTCGGACGCAATTTCTGTGTTTCATCGTCTATAAGAACGTCCAAGGGATACAGTAATCCTGGAGTGAAGCATCGGAATCTATAACTAATGTCACAGGAATGGTTCAAAGCATAGTCAGTAAGAAGAGTCAGTCTTCTTGTACTTAAGTCGGCATTGTGCATTTTGTATTTAATTCGGATGCATACTCTGTGTTTCATCGTCAATAAGAAGGTCCAAAGGATACATTAAACCTGGAGTGTAGCATATGAATCTATAACTAGTGTCACAGGGACGGTTCAAAGCGTAGACTGTAAGATGAGTCAGTATTCTTGTACTTAAGTCGGCATTGTGCCTTTTGTATTTAATTCCGATGCAATTCTGTGTTTCATCGTCAATAAGAAGGTCAGAGGGATACAGTAAACCTGAAGTGAAGCATCGGAATCTATAACTAGTGTCACAGGAGTGGTTCAAAACTTAGTCAGTAAGAAGAGTCAGTCTTCTTGTACTTAATTCGGCATTGTGCCTTTTGTATTTAATTCCGATGCAATTTCTGTGTTTCATCGTCACTAAGAAGGTCAGAGGGATACAGTAATCCTGAAGTTAAGCATCGGACTCTATAACTAGTGTCACAAGAATGGTTCAAAGCATAGTCAGTAAGAAGAGTCAGTCTTCTTGTAGTTAAGTCGGCATTGGGCCTTTTGTATTTAATTCCGATGCAATTTCTGTGTTGCATCGTCAATAAGAAGGTCCAAGGGATACAGTAAAGCTGAAGTGAAGCATCGGAATCTATAACTAGTGTCACAGGAATGGTTCAAAGCATAGACAGTAGGAAGAGTCAGTCTTCGAGTACTTAAGTCGGCATTGTGCCTTTTCTATTTAACTCCGATGCAATTTCTGCGTTTCATCGTCAATAAGACGGTCAGAGGGATACAGTAAACCTGAAGTGAAGCATCGGAATCTATAACTAGTGTCACAGGAATGGTTCAAAACATAGTCAGTTAGAAGAGTCAGTCTTCTTGTACTTAAGCCGGTATTGTGCCTTTTGTATTTAATTCCGATACAATTTCTGTGTTTCATCGTCAATAAGTAGGTACAAGGGATACAGTAAACCTGAAGTGAATCATCGGAATCTGTAACTAGTATCACAGGAATGGTTCAAAACATAGTCAGTAAGAAGAGTCAGTCTTCTTGTACTTAAGTCATCATTGTGCCTTTTCTATTTAATTCTGATTCAATTTCTGTGTTTCATCGTCAATAAGAAGGTCCGAGGTATACAGTAAACCTGGAGTGAAGCATCGGAATCTATAACTAGTGTCACAGGAATGGTTCAAACCATAGACAGTAAGAACAGTCAGACTTCGTTTACTTAAGTCGGCATTGTGCCTTTTGTATTTAATTCCGATGCTATTTCTGTGTTTCATCGTCAATAAGAAGGTCCAAGTGATACAGTAAACCTGGAGGGAAGCATCGGGGTCTATAACTAGTGTCACAGGAATGGTTCAAAATGTAGACAGTAAGAAGAGTCAGTCTTCTTGTACTTAAGTCGGCATTTTGCCTTTTGTATTTAATTCCGGTGCAATTTCTGTGTTTCATCGTCAATAAGAAGGTCCAAGGGATACATTAAACCTGGAGTGAGGCATCGGAATCTATAACTAGTGTCACAGGGACGGTGCAAAGCATAGACAGTAAGATGAGTCAGTATTCTTGTACTTAAGTCGGCATTGTACTTTTTGTATTTAATTCCGATGCAATTTCTGTGTTTCATCGTCACTAAGCAGGTCAGAGGGATACAGTAATCCTGAAGTTAAGCATCGGAATCTATAACTAGTGTCACTGGAATGGTTCAAAGCATAGTTAGTAAGAAGAGTCAGTCTTCATGTACTTAAGTTGGCATTGTGCCTTTTGTATTTAATTCCGTTGCAATTTCTGTGTCTCATCGTCAATAAGAAGGTCCAAGGGATACAGTAAACCTGAAATGAACCAGCGGAATCTATAACTAGGGTCACAGGTATGGTTCAAAGCATAGACAGAAAGAAGAGTCAGACTTTTTGTACTTAATTCGGCATTGTGCCTTTTGTATTTAATTCCGATGCAATTCTGTATTTCATCGTCAATAAGAATTTCAGAGGGATACAGTAAACCTGAAGTGAAGCATCGGAATCTATAACTAGAGTCACAGGAATGGTTCAAAACATAGGCAGTAAGAAGAGTCAGTCTTCATGTACTTAAGTCGGCATTGTGCCTTTTGTATTTAATTCCGATGCAATTTCTGTGTTTCATCGTCAATACGAAGGTCCAAGGGTACAGTAAACCTGGAGTGAAGCATCGGAGTCTATAACTAGTGTCACAGGAGTGGTTCAAAGCGTAAACAGTAGGATGAGTCAGTCTTCTTGTACTTAAGTCGGCATTGTGCCTTTTCTATTTAATTCCGAAGCAATTTCTGTGTGTCATCGTCAATGAGACGGTCAGAGGGATACAGTTAACCTGACGTGAAGCATCGGAATCTATAACCAGAGTCGCAGGAATGGTTCAAAACATAGGCAGTAAGAAGAGTCAGTCTTCATGTACTTAAGTCGGCATTGTGCCTTTTGTATTTAGTTCCGATGCAATTTCTGTGTTGCATCGTCAATAAGAAGGTCCAAGGGATACAGTAAACCTGAAGTGAAGCATCGGAATCTATAACTAGTGTCACAGGAATGGTTCAAAGCATAGACAGTAGGAAGAGTCAGTCTTCTAGTACTTAAGTCGGCATTGTGCCTTTTCTATTTAACTCCGATGCAATTTCTGCGTTTCATCGTCAATAAGACGGTCAGAGGGATACAGTAAACCTGAAGTGAATCATCGGAATCTATAACTAGTATCACAGGAATGGTTCAAAACATAGTCAGTAAGAAGAGTCAGTCTTCTTGTACTTAAGTCATCATTGTGCCTTTTCTATTTAATTCTGATTCAATTTCTGTGTTTCATCGTCAATAAGAAGGTCCGAGGTATACCGTAAACCTGGAGTGAAGAATCGGAATCTATAACTAGTGTCACAGGAATGGTTCAAACCATAGACAGTAAGAACAGTCAGACTTCGTTTACTTAAGTCGGCATTGTGCCTTTTGTATTTAATTCCGATGCTATTTCTGTGTTTCATCGTCAATAAGAAGGTCCAAGTGATACAGTAAACCTGGAGTGAAGCATCGGGGTCTATAACTAGTGTCACAGGAATGGTTCAAAATGTAGACAGTAAGAAGAGTCAGTCTTCTTGTACTTAAGTCGGCGTTTTGCCTTTTGTATTTAATTCCGGTGCCATTTCTGTGTTTCATCGTCAATAAGAAGGTCCAAGGGATACATTAAACCTGGAGTGAAGCATCGGAATCTATAACTAGTGTCACAGGGACGGTGCAAAGCATAGACAGTAAGATGAGTCAGTATTCTTGTACTTAAGTCGGCATTGTACTTTTTGTATTTAATTCCGATGCAATTTCTGTGTTTCATCGTCACTAAGCAGGTCAGAGGGATACAGTAATCCTGAAGTTAAGCATCGGAATCTATAACTAGTGTCACTGGAATGGTTCAAAGCATAGTTAGTAAGAAGAGTCAGTCTTCATGTACTTAAGTTGGCGTTGTGCCTTTTGTATTTAATTCCGTTGCAATTTCTGTGTCTCATCGTCAATAAGAAGGTCCAAGGGATACAGTAAACCTGAAATGAACCAGCGGAATCTATAACTAGGGTCACAGGTATGGTTCAAAGCATAGACAGAAAGAAGAGTCAGACTTTTTGTACTTAATTCGGCATTGTGCCTTTTGTATTTAATTCCGATGCAATTCTGTATTTCATCGTCAATAAGAATTTCAGAGGGATACAGTAAACCTGAAGTGAAGCATCGGAATCTATAACTAGAGTCACAGGAATGGTTCAAAACATAGGCAGTAAGAAGAGTCAGTCTTCATGTACTTAAGTCGGCATTGTGCCTTTTGTATTTAATTCCGATGCAATTTCTGTGTTTCATCGTCAATACGAAAGTCCAAGGGTACAGTAAACCTGGAGTGAAGCATCGGAGTCTATAACTAGTGTCACAGGAGTGGTTCAAAGCGTAAACAGTAGGATGAGTCAGTCTTCTTGTACTTAAGTCGGCATTGTGCCTTTTCTATTTAATTCCGAAGCAATTTCTGTGTGTCATCGTCAATGAGACGGTCAGAGGGATACAGTTAACCTGACGTGAAGCATCGGAATCTATAACCAGAGTCGCAGGAATGGTTCAAAACATAGGCAGTAAGAAGAGTCAGTCTTCATGTACTTAAGTCGGCATTGTGCCTTTTGTATTTAGTTCCGATGCAATTTCTGTGTTTCATCGTCAATACGAACGTCCAAGGGATACAGTAAACCTGGAGTGAAGCATCGGAGTCTATAACTAGTGTCACAGGAATGGTTCAAAGCATAGACAGAAAGAAGAGTCAGTCTTTTTGTACTTAATTCGGCATTGTGCCTTTTGTATTTAATTCCGATGCAATTCTGTGTTTCATCGTCAATAAGAAGGTCAGAGGGATACAGTAAACCTGAAGTGAAGCATCGGAATCTATAACTAGTGTCACAGGAATGGTTCAAATCTTAGTCAGTAAGAAGAATCAGTCTTCTTGTACTTAATTCGGCATTGTGCCTTTTGTATTTAATTCCGTTGCAATTTCTGTGTTTCATCGTCAATAAGAAGGTCCAAGAGATACAGTAAACATGAAGCGAAGCATCGGAATCTATAACTAGTGTCACAGGAATGATTCAAACATAGTCAGTAAGAAGAGTCAGTCTTCTTGTACTTAAGTCGGCATTGTGCCTTTTGTACTTAATTCCGATGCTATTTCTGTGTTTCGTCGTCAATAAAAAGGTCAGAGGGATACAGTAAACCTGAAGTGAAGCATCGGAATCTATAACTAGTGTGACAGGAATGGTTCAAAACATAGTCAGTAAGAAGAGTCAGTCTTCTTGTACTTAAGTAGGCATTGTGCATTTTGTATTTAATTCGGATGCATACTCTGTGTTTCATCGTCAATAAGAAGGTCCAAAGGATACATTAAACATGGAGTGAAGCATCTGAATCTATAACTAGTGTCACAGGGACGGTGCAAAGCGTAGACTGTAAGATGAGTCAGTATTCTTGTACTTAAGTCCGCATTGAGCTTCTTGTATTTAATTCCGATGCAATATCTGTGTTTCATCGTCACTAAGAAGGTCAGAGGGATACAGTAATCTTGAAGTTAAGCATCGGACTGTATAACTAGTGTCACATGAATGGTTCAAAGCATAGCCAGTAAGAAGAGTCAGTCTTCTTGTAGTTAAGTCGGCATTGGGCCTTTTGTATTTAATTCCGATGCAATTTCTGTGTTGCATCGTCAATAAGAAGGTCCAAGGGATACAGTAAACCTGAAGTGAAGCATCGGAATCTATAACTAGTGTCACAGGAATTTTTGAAAGCATAGACAGTAGGAAGAGTCAGTTATCTAGTACTTAAGTCGGCATTGTGCCTTTTCTATTTAACTCCGATGCAATTTCTGCGTTTCATCGTCATTAAGACGGTCAGAGGGATACAGTAAACCTGAAGTGAAACATCGGAATCTACAACTAGTGTCACAGGAATGGTTCAAAACATAGACTGTAAGAAGAGTCAGTCTTTTTGTACTTAAGTCGGCATTGTGCCTTTTGTATTTAATTCCGATCCAAAATTTGTGTTTCATCGTCAATAAGAAGGTCCAAGGGATACAGTAAACGTGAAGTGAAGCATCGGAATCAATAACTAGTGTCACAGGAATGGTTCAAAGCATAGTCAGTAAGAAGAGTCAGTCTTCTTGTACTTAAGTCGGCATTGTGCCCTTTGTATTTAATTCCGATGCAATTTCTGTGTTTCATCGTCAATAAGAAGGTCAGAGGGATACAGTAAAACTGAAGTGAAGCATCGGAATCTATAACTAGAATCACAGGAATGGTTCAAAACATAGGCAGTAAGAAAAGTCAGTCTTCTTGTACTTAAGTCCGCATTGTGCCTTTTGTATTTAATTCCGATGAAATTTCTGTGTTTCATCGTCAATAAGAAGGTCCAAGGGATACAGTAAACCTGGAGTGAAGCATCGGAGTCTATAACTAGTGTCACAGGAAAGGTTCAAACATAGATAGTAAGATGAGTCAGTCTTCTTGTACTTAATTCAGCATTGTGCATTTTGTATTTAATTCCGATGCAATTTCTGTGTTTCATCGTCAATACGAAGGTCAGAGGGATACAGTAAACGTGAAGTGAAGCATCGGAATCAATAACCAGTGTCACAGGAATGGTTCAAAGCATAGTCAGTAAAAAGAGTCAGTCTTCTTGTACTTAAGTCGGCATTGTGCCTTTTGTATTTAATTCCGATGCTATTTCTGTGTTTCATCGTCAATAAAAAGGTCCAAGGGATACAGTAAACCTGGAGTGAAGCATCGGAATCTATAACTAGTGTCACAGGGGTGGTTCAAAACATAGAAAGTAAGATGAGTCAGTATTCTTGTACTTAAGTCGGCATTGTGCCTTTTGTATTTACATCCGATGCAATTTCTGTGTTTCATCGTCAATAAGAAGGTCCAAGGGATACAGTAAACCTGAAGTGAAGCATCGGAATCTATAACTAGTGTCACAGGATTAGTTCAAAGCATAGTCAGTAAGAAGAGTCAGTCTTCTTGTACTTCAGTCATCATTGTGCATTTTCTATTTAATTCTGACGCAATTTCTGAGTTTCATCGTCAATAAGAAGGTCCAAGGGATACAGTAAACCTGACGTGAAGCATCGGAATCTATAACTATTGTCACAGGAATGGTTCAAAGCATAGTTAGTAAGAAGAGTCAGTCTTCATGTACTTAAGTCGGCATTGTGCATTTTGTATTTAATTCGGATGCATACTCTGTGTTTCATCGTCAATAAGAAGGTCCAAAGGATACATTAAACCTGGAGTTTAGCATCTGAATCTATAACTAGTGTCACAGGGACGGTTCAAAGCGTAGACTGTAAGATGAGTCAGTATTCTTGTACTTAAGTCGGCATTGTGCTTCTTGTATTTAATTCCGATGCAATTTCTGTGTTTCATCGTCAATAAGAAGGTCAGAGGGATACAGTAAACCTGAAGTGAAGCATCGGAATCTATAACTAGAGTCACAGGAATGGTTCAAAACATAGGCAGTAAGAAAAGTCAGTCTTCTTGTACTTAAGTCGGCATTGTGCCTTTTGTATTTAATTCCGATGCAATTTTTGTGTTTCATCGTCAATAAGAAGGTCCAAGGGATACAGTAAACCTGGAGTGAAGCATCGGAGTCTATAACTAGTGTCACAGGAAAGGTTCAAACATAGATAGTAAGATGAGTCAGTCTTCTTGTACTTAATTCGGCATTGTGCCTTTTGTATTTAATTCCGATGCAATTTCTGTGTTTCATCGTCAATACGAAGGTCAGAGGGATACAGTAAACGTGAAGTGAAGCATCGGAACCAATAACTAGTGTCACAGGAATGGTTCAAAGCATAGTCAGTAAGAAGAGTCAGTCTTCTTGTACTTAAGTCGGCATTGTGCCTTTTGTATTTAATTCCGATGCTATTTGTGTGTTTCATCGTCAATAAAAAGGTCCAAGGGATACAGTAAACCTGGAGTGAAGCATAGGAATCTATAACTAGTGTCACAGGGGTGGTTCAAAACATGGAAAGTAAGATGAGTCAGTATTCTTGTACTTAAGTCGGCATTGTGCCTTTTGTATTTACATCCGATGCAATTTCTGTGTTTCATCGTCAATAAGAAGGTCCAAGGGATACAGTAAACCTGAAGTGAAGCATCGGAATCTATAACTAGTGTCACAGGATTAGTTCAAAGCATAGTCAGTAAGAAGAGTCAGTCTTCTTGTACTTCAGTCATCATTGTGCATTTTCTATTTAATTCTGACGCAATTTCTGTGTTTCATCGTCAATAAGAAGGTCCAAGGGATACAGTAAACCTGCAGTGAAGCATCGGAATCTATAACTAATGTCACAGGAATGGTTCAAAGCATAGACAGTAAGGAGAGTCATACTTCTTTTACTTAAGTCGGCATTGTGCCTTTTGTATTTAATTCCGATGCAATTTCTGTGTTTCATCGTCAATAAGGAAGTCCAGGGGATACAGTAAACCTGGAGTGAAGCATCGGAGTCTACAACTAGTGTCACAGGAATGGTTCAAAACATAGGCAGTAAGAAGAGTCAGTATTCTAATACTTAAATCGGCATTGTGCCTTTTGTATTTAATTCCGATGCAATTTCTGTGTTTCATCGTCAATAAGAAGGTCAGAGGGATACAGTAAACCTGAAGTGAAGCATCGGAATCTATGACTAGTGTCACAGGAATGGTTCAAAACATAGTCAGTAAGAAAAGTCAGTCTTCTTGTACTTAAGTCGGCATTGTGCATTTTGTATTTAATTCGGATGCATACTCTGTGTTTCATCGTCAATAAGAAGGTCCAAAGTATACATTAAACCTGGAGTGTTGCATCTGAATCTATAACTAGTGTCACAGGGACGGTTCAAAGCATAGACAGTAGGAAGAGTCAGTCTTCTAGTACTTAAGTCGGCATTGTGCCTTTTGTATTTAATTCCGATGCTATTTCTGTGTTTCATCGTCAATAAGAAGGTCCAAGTGATACAGTAAACCTGGAGTGAAGCATCGGGGTCTATAACTAGTGTCACAGGAATGGTTCAAAATATAGACAGTAAGAAGAGTCAGTCTTCTTGTACTTAAGTCGGCATTTTGCCTTTTGTATTTAATTCCGGTGCAATTTCTGTGTTTCATCGTCAATAAGAAGGTCCAAGGGATACATTAAACCTGAAGTGAAGCATCGGAATCTATAACTAGTGTCACAGGGACGGTGCAAAGCATAGACAGTAAGATGAGTCAGTATTCTTGTACTTAAGCCGGCATTGTACTTTTTGTATTTAATTCCGATGCAATTTCTGTGTTTCATCGTCACTAAGCAGGTCAGAGGGATACAGTAATCCTGAAGTTAAGCATCGGAATCTATAACTAGTGTCACTGGAATGGTTCAAAGCATAGTTAGTAAGAAGAGTCAGTCTTCATGTACTTAAGTCGGCATTGTGCCTTTTGTATTTAATTCCGTTGCAATTTCTGTGTCTCATCGTCAATAAGAAGGTCCAAGGGATACAGTAAACCTGAAATGAACCAGCGGAATCTATAACTAGGGTCACAGGTATGGTTCAAAGCATAGACAGAAAGAAGAGTCAGACTTCGTTTACTTAAGTCGGCATTGTGCCTTTTGTATTTAATTCCGATGCTATTTCTGTGTTTCATCGTCAATAAGAAGGTCCAAGTGATACAGTAAACCTGGAGTGAAGCATCGGGGTCTATAACTAGTGTCACAGGAATGGTTCAAAATATAGACAGTAAGAAGAGTCAGTCTTCTTGTACTTAAGTCGGCAATGTGCATTTTGTATTTAATTCGGATGCATACTCTGTGTTTCATCGTCAATAAGAAGGTCCAAAGGATACATTAAACCTGGAGTTTAGCATCTGAATCTATAACTAGTGTCACAGGGACGGTTCAAAGCGTAGACTGTAAGATGAGTCAGTATTCTTGTACTTAAGTCGGCATTGTGCTTCTTGTATTTAATTCCGATGCAATTTCTGTGTTTCATCGTCAATAAGAAGGTCAGAGGGATACAGTAAACCTGAAGTGAAGCATCGGAATCTATAACTAGAGTCACAGGAATGGTTCAAAACATAGGCAGTAAGAAAAGTCAGTCTTCTTGTACTTAAGTCGGCATTGTGCCTTTTGTATTTAATTCCGATGCAATTTTTGTGTTTCATCGTCAATAAGAAGGTCCAAGGGATACAGTAAACCTGGAGTGAAGCATCGGAGTCTATAACTAGTGTCACAGGAAAGGTTCAAACATAGATAGTAAGATGTGTCAGTCTTCTTGTACTTAATTCAGCATTGTGCCTTTTGTATTTAATTCCGATGCTATTTCTGTGTTTCATCGTCAATACGAAGGTCAGAGGGATACAGTAAACGTGAAGTGAAGCATCGGAACCAATAACTAGTGTCACAGGAATGGTTCAAAGCATAGTCAGTAAGAAGAGTCAGTCTTCTTGTACTTAAGTCGGCATTGTGCCTTTTGTATTTAATTCCGATGCTATTAGTGTGTTTCATCGTCAATAAAAAGGTCCAAGGGATACAGTAAACCTGGAGTGAAGCATCGGAATCTATAACTAGTGTCACAGGGGTGGTTCAAAACATAGAAAGTAAGATGAGTCAGTATTCTTGTACTTAAGTCGGCATTGTGCCTTTTGTATTTACATCCGATGCAATTTCTGTGTTTCATCGTCAAAAAGAAGGTCCAAGGGATACAGTAAACCTGAAGTGAAGCATCGGAATCTATAACTAGTGTCACAGGATTAGTTCAAAGCATAGTCAGTAAGAAGAGTCAGTCTTCTTGTACTTCAGTCATCATTGTGCATTTTCTATTTAATTCTGACGCAATTTCTGTGTTTCATCGTCAATAAGAAGGTCCAAGGGATACAGTAAACCTGCAGTGAAGCATCGGAATCTATAACTAATGTCACAGGAATGGTTCAAAGCATAGACAGTAAGGAGAGTCATACTTCTTTTACTTAAGTCGGCATTGTGCCTTTTGTATTTAATTCCGATGCAATTTCTGTGTTTCATCGTCAATAAGAAAGTCCAGGGGATACAGTAAACCTGGAGTGAAGCATCGGAGTCTACAACTAGTGTCACAGGAATGGTTCAAAACATAGGCAGTAAGAAGAGTCAGTATTCTAATACTTAAATCGGCATTGTGCCTTTTGTATTTAATTCCGATGCAATTTCTGTGTTTCATCGTCAATAAGAAGGTCAGAGGGATACAGTAAACCTGAAGTGAAGCATCGGAATCTATGACTAGTGTCACAGGAATGGTTCAAAACATAGTCAGTAAGAAGAGTCAGTCTTCTTGTACTTAAGTCGGCATTGTGCATTTTGTATTTAATTCGGATGCATACTCTGTGTTTCATCGTCAATAAGAAGGTCCAAAGTATACATTAAACCTGGAGTGTAGCATCTGAATCTATAACTAGTGTCACAGGGACGGTTCAAAGCGTAGACTGTAAGATGAGTCAGTATTCTTATACTTAAGTCGGCATTGTGCTTCTTGTATTTAATTCCGATGCAATTTCTGTGTTTCATCGTCACTAAGAAGGTCAGAGGGATACAGTAATCCTGAAGTTAAGCATCGGACTCTATAACTAGTGTCACAAGAATGGTTCAAAGCATAGTCAGTAAGAAGAGTCAGTCTTCTTGTAGTTAAGTCGGCTTTGGGCCTTTTGTATTTAATTCCGATGCAATTTCTGTGTTGCATCGTCAATAAGAAGGTCCAAGGGATACAGTAAACCTGAAGTGAAGCATCGGAATCTATAACTAGTGTCACAGGAATGGTTCAAAGCATAGACAGTAGGAAGAGTCAGTCTTCTAGTACTTAAGTCGGCATTGTGCCTTTTCTATTTAACTCCGATGCAATTTCTGCGTTTCATCGTCAATAAGACGGTCAGAGGGATACAGTAAACCTTAAGTGAATCATCGGAATCTATAACTAGTATCACAGGAATGGTTCAAAACATAGTCAGTAAGAAGAGTCAGTCTTCTTGTACTTAAGTCATCATTGTGCCTTTTCTATTTAATTCTGATTCAATTTCTGTGTTTCATCGTCAATAAGAAGGTCCGAGGTATACAGTAAACCTGGAGTGAAGCATCGGAATCTATAACTAGTGTCACAGGAATGGTTCAAACCATAGACAGTAAGAACAGTCAGACTTCGTTTACTTAAGTCGGCATTGTGCCTTTTGTATTTAATTCCGATGCTATTTCTGTGTTTCATCGTCAATAAGAAGGTCCAAGTGATACAGTAAACCTGGAGTGAAGCATCGGGGTCTATAACTAGTGTCACAGGAATGGTTCAAAATATAGACAGTAAGAAGAGTCAGTCTTCTTGTACTTAAGTCGGCATTGTGCATTTTGTATTTAATTCCGATGCTATTTCTGTGTTTCATCGTCAATAAAAAGGTCCAAGAGATACAGTAAACCTGGAGTGAAGCATCGGAATCTATAACTAGTGTCACAGGGGTGGTTCAAAACATAGAAAGTAAGATGAGTCAGTATTCTTGTACTTAAGTCGGCATTGTGCCTTTTGTATTTACATCCGATGCAATTTCTGTGTTTCATCGTCAATAAGAAGGTCCAAGGGATACAGTAAACCTGAAGTGAAGCATCGGAATCTATAACTAGTGTCACAGGATTAGTTCAAAGCATAGTCAGTAAGAAGAGTCAGTCTTCTTGTACTTCAGTCATCATTGTGCATTTTCTATTTAATTCGGACGCAATTTCTGTGTTTCATCGTCTATAAGAACGTCCAAGGGATACAGTAATCCTGGAGTGAAGCATCGGAATCTATAACTAATGTCACAGGAATGGTTCAAAACATAGTCAGTAAGAAGAGTCAGTCTTCTTGTACTTAAGTCGGCATTGTGCATTTTGTATTTAATTCGGATGCATACTCTGTGTTTCATCGTCAATAAGAAGGTCCAAAGGATACATTAAACCTGGAGTGTAGCATATGAATCTATAACTAGTGTCACAGGGACGGTTCAAAGCGTAGACTGTAAGATGAGTCAGTATTCTTGTACTTAAGTCGGCATTGTGCCTTTTGTATTTAATTCCGATGCAATTCTGTGTTTCATCGTCAATAAGAAGGTCAGAGGGATACAGTAAACCTGAAGTGAAGCATCGGAATCTATAACTAGTGTCACAGGAGTGGTTCAAAACTTAGTCAGTAAGAAGAGTCAGTCTTCTTGTACTTAATTCGGCATTGTGCCTTTTGTATTTAATTCCGATGCAATTTCTGTGTTTCATCGTCACTAAGAAGGTCAGAGGGATACAGTAATCCTGAAGTTAAGCATCGGACTCTATAACTAGTGTCACAAGAATGGTTCAAAGCATAGTCAGTAAGAAGAGTCAGTCTTCTTGTAGTTAAGTCGGCATTGGGCCTTTTGTATTTAATTCCGATGCAATTTCTGTGTTGCATCGTCAATAAGAAGGTCCAAGGGATACAGTAAAGCTGAAGTGAAGCATCGGAATCTATAACTAGTGTCACAGGAATGGTTCAAAGCATAGACAGTAGGAAGAGTCAGTCTTCGAGTACTTAAGTCGGCATTGTGCCTTTTCTATTTAACTCCGATGCAATTTCTGCGTTTCATCGTCAATAAGACGGTCAGAGGGATACAGTAAACCTGAAGTGAAGCATCGGAATCTATAACTAGTGTCACAGGAATGGTTCAAAACATAGTCAGTTAGAAGAGTCAGTCTTCTTGTACTTAAGCCGGTATTGTGCCTTTTGTATTTAATTCCGATACAATTTCTGTGTTTCATCGTCAATAAGTAGGTACAAGGGATACAGTAAACCTGAGGTGAATCATCGGAATCTGTAACTAGTATCACAGGAATGGTTCAAAACATAGTCAGTAAGAAGAGTCAGTCTTCTTGTACTTAAGTCATCATTGTGCCTTTTCTATTTAATTCTGATTCAATTTCTGTGTTTCATCGTCAATAAGAAGGTCCGAGGTATACAGTAAACCTGGAGTGAAGCATCGGAATCTATAACTAGTGTCACAGGAATGGTTCAAACCATAGACAGTAAGAACAGTCAGACTTCGTTTACTTAAGTCGGCATTGTGCCTTTTGTATTTAATTCCGATGCTATTTCTGTGTTTCATCGTCAATAAGAAGGTCCAAGTGATACAGTAAACCTGGAGGGAAGCATCGGGGTCTATAACTAGTGTCACAGGAATGGTTCAAAATGTAGACAGTAAGAAGAGTCAGTCTTCTTGTACTTAAGTCGGCATTTTGCCTTTTGTATTTAATTCCGGTGCAATTTCTGTGTTTCATCGTCAATAAGAAGGTCCAAGGGATACATTAAACCTGGAGTGAGGCATCGGAATCTATAACTAGTGTCACAGGGACGGTGCAAAGCATAGACAGTAAGATGAGTCAGTATTCTTGTACTTAAGTCGGCATTGTACTTTTTGTATTTAATTCCGATGCAATTTCTGTGTTTCATCGTCACTAAGCAGGTCAGAGGGATACAGTAATCCTGAAGTTAAGCATCGGAATCTATAACTAGTGTCACTGGAATGGTTCAAAGCATAGTTAGTAAGAAGAGTCAGTCTTCATGTACTTAAGTTGGCATTGTGCCTTTTGTATTTAATTCCGTTGCAATTTCTGTGTCTCATCGTCAATAAGAAGGTCCAAGGGATACAGTAAACCTGAAATGAACCAGCGGAATCTATAACTAGGGTCACAGGTATGGTTCAAAGCATAGACAGAAAGAAGAGTCAGACTTTTTGTACTTAATTCGGCATTGTGCCTTTTGTATTTAATTCCGATGCAATTCTGTATTTCATCGTCAATAAGAATTTCAGAGGGATACAGTAAACCTGAAGTGAAGCATCGGAATCTATAACTAGAGTCACAGGAATGGTTCAAAACATAGGCAGTAAGAAGAGTCAGTCTTCATGGACTTAAGTCGGCATTGTGCCTTTTGTATTTAATTCCGATGCAATTTCTGTGTTTCATCGTCAATACGAAGGTCCAAGGGTACAGTAAACCTGGAGTGAAGCATCGGAGTCTATAACTAGTGTCACAGGAGTGGTTCAAAGCGTAAACAGTAGGATGAGTCAGTCTTCTTGTACTTAAGTCGGCATTGTGCCTTTTCTATTTAATTCCGAAGCAATTTCTGTGTGTCATCGTCAATGAGACGGTCAGAGGGATACAGTTAACCTGACGTGAAGCATCGGAATCTATAACCAGAGTCGCAGGAATGGTTCAAAACATAGGCAGTAAGAAGAGTCAGTCTTCATGTACTTAAGTCGGCATTGTGCCTTTTGTATTTAGTTCCGATGCAATTTCTGTGTTGCATCGTCAATAAGAAGGTCCAAGGGATACAGTAAACCTGAAGTGAAGCATCGGAATCTATAACTAGTGTCACAGGAATGGTTCAAAGCATAGACAGTAGGAAGAGTCAGTCTTCTAGTACTTAAGTCGGCATTGTGCCTTTTCTATTTAACTCCGATGCAATTTCTGCGTTTCATCGTCAATAAGACGGTCAGAGGGATACAGTAAACCTGAAGTGAATCATCGGAATCTATAACTAGTATCACAGGAATGGTTCAAAACATAGTCAGTAAGAAGAGTCAGTCTTCTTGTACTTAAGTCATCATTGTGCCTTTTCTATTTAATTCTGATTCAATTTCTGTGTTTCATCGTCAATAAGAAGGTCCGAGGTATACCGTAAACCTGGAGTGAAGAATCGGAATCTATAACTAGTGTCACAGGAATGGTTCAAACCATAGACAGTAAGAACAGTCAGACTTCGTTTACTTAAGTCGGCATTGTGCCTTTTGTATTTAATTCCGATGCTATTTCTGTGTTTCATCGTCAATAAGAAGGTCCAAGTGATACAGTAAACCTGGAGTGAAGCATCGGGGTCTATAACTAGTGTCACAGGAATGGTTCAAAATGTAGACAGTAAGAAGAGTCAGTCTTCTTGTACTTAAGTCGGCGTTTTGCCTTTTGTATTTAATTCCGGTGCCATTTCTGTGTTTCATCGTCAATAAGAAGGTCCAAGGGATACATTAAACCTGGAGTGAAGCATCGGAATCTATAACTAGTGTCACAGGGACGGTGCAAAGCATAGACAGTAAGATGAGTCAGTATTCTTGTACTTAAGTCGGCATTGTACTTTTTGTATTTAATTCCGATGCAATTTCTGTGTTTCATCGTCACTAAGCAGGTCAGAGGGATACAGTAATCCTGAAGTTAAGCATCGGAATCTATAACTAGTGTCACTGGAATGGTTCAAAGCATAGTTAGTAAGAAGAGTCAGTCTTCATGTACTTAAGTTGGCGTTGTGCCTTTTGTATTTAATTCCGTTGCAATTTCTGTGTCTCATCGTCAATAAGAAGGTCCAAGGGATACAGTAAACCTGAAATGAACCAGCGGAATCTATAACTAGGGTCACAGGTATGGTTCAAAGCATAGACAGAAAGAAGAGTCAGACTTTTTGTACTTAATTCGGCATTGTGCCTTTTGTATTTAATTCCGATGCAATTCTGTATTTCATCGTCAATAAGAATTTCAGAGGGATACAGTAAACCTGAAGTGAAGCATCGGAATCTATAACTAGAGTCACAGGAATGGTTCAAAACATAGGCAGTAAGAAGAGTCAGTCTTCATGTACTTAAGTCGGCATTGTGCCTTTTGTATTTAATTCCGATGCAATTTCTGTGTTTCATCGTCAATACGAAAGTCCAAGGGTACAGTAAACCTGGAGTGAAGCATCGGAGTCTATAACTAGTGTCACAGGAGTGGTTCAAAGCGTAAACAGTAGGATGAGTCAGTCTTCTTGTACTTAAGTCGGCATTGTGCCTTTTCTATTTAATTCCGAAGCAATTTCTGTGTGTCATCGTCAATGAGACGGTCAGAGGGATACAGTTAACCTGACGTGAAGCATCGGAATCTATAACCAGAGTCGCAGGAATGGTTCAAAACATAGGCAGTAAGAAGAGTCAGTCTTCATGTACTTAAGTCGGCATTGTGCCTTTTGTATTTAGTTCCGATGCAATTTCTGTGTTTCATCGTCAATACGAACGTCCAAGGGATACAGTAAACCTGGAGTGAAGCATCGGAGTCTATAACTAGTGTCACAGGAATGGTTCAAAGCATAGACAGAAAGAAGAGTCAGTCTTTTTGTACTTAATTCGGCATTGTGCCTTTTGTATTTAATTCCGATGCAATTCTGTGTTTCATCGTCAATAAGAATTTCAGAGGGATACAGTAAACCTGAAGTGAAGCATCGGAATCTATAACTAGTGTCACAGGAATGGTTCAAATCTTAGTCAGTAAGAAGAATCAGTCTTCTTGTACTTAATTCGGCATTGTGCCTTTTGTATTTAATTCCGTTGCAATTTCTGTGTTTCATCGTCAATAAGAAGGTCCAAGAGATACAGTAAACATGAAGCGAAGCATCGGAATCTATAACTAGTGTCACAGGAATGATTCAAACATAGTCAGTAAGAAGAGTCAGTCTTCTTGTACTTAAGTCGGCATTGTGCCTTTTGTACTTAATTCCGATGCTATTTCTGTGTTTCGTCGTCAATAAAAAGGTCAGAGGGATACAGTAAACCTGAAGTGAAGCATCGGAATCTATAACTAGTGTGACAGGAATGGTTCAAAACATAGTCAGTAAGAAGAGTCAGTCTTCTTGTACTTAAGTAGGCATTGTGCATTTTGTATTTAATTCGGATGCATACTCTGTGTTTCATCGTCAATAAGAAGGTCCAAAGGATACATTAAACATGGAGTGAAGCATCTGAATCTATAACTAGTGTCACAGGGACGGTGCAAAGCGTAGACTGTAAGATGAGTCAGTATTCTTGTACTTAAGTCCGCATTGAGCTTCTTGTATTTAATTCCGATGCAATTTCTGTGTTTCATCGTCACTAAGAAGGTCAGAGGGATACAGTAATCTTGAAGTTAAGCATCGGACTGTATAACTAGTGTCACATGAATGGTTCAAAGCATAGCCAGTAAGAAGAGTCAGTCTTCTTGTAGTTAAGTCGGCATTGGGCCTTTTGTATTTAATTCCGATGCAATTTCTGTGTTGCATCGTCAATAAGAAGGTCCAAGGGATACAGTAAACCTGAAGTGAAGCATCGGAATCTATAACTAGTGTCACAGGAATTTTTGAAAGCATAGACAGTAGGAAGAGTCAGTTATCTAGTACTTAAGTCGGCATTGTGCCTTTTCTATTTAACTCCGATGCAATTTCTGCGTTTCATCGTCATTAAGACGGTCAGAGGGATACAGTAAACCTGAAGTGAAACATCGGAATCTACAACTAGTGTCACAGGAATGGTTCAAAACATAGACTGTAAGAAGAGTCAGTCTTTTTGTACTTAAGTCGGCATTGTGCCTTTTGTATTTAATTCCGATCCAAAATTTGTGTTTCATCGTCAATAAGAAGGTCCAAGGGATACAGTAAACGTGAAGTGAAGCATCGGAATCAATAACTAGTGTCACAGGAATGGTTCAAAGCATAGTCAGTAAGAAGAGTCAGTCTTCTTGTACTTAAGTCGGCATTGTGCCCTTTGTATTTAATTCCGATGCAATTTCTGTGTTTCATCGTCAATAAGAAGGTCAGAGGGATACAGTAAAACTGAAGTGAAGCATCGGAATCTATAACTAGAATCACAGGAATGGTTCAAAACATAGGCAGTAAGAAAAGTCAGTCTTCTTGTACTTAAGTCCGCATTGTGCCTTTTGTATTTAATTCCGATGCAATTCTGTGTTTCATCGTCAATAAGAAGGTCAGAGGGATACAGTAAACCTGAAGTGAAGCATCGGAATCTATAACTAGTGTCACAGGAGTGGTTCAAAACTTAGTCAGTAAGAAGAGTCAGTCTTCTTGTACTTAATTCGGCATTGTGCCTTTTGTATTTAATTCCGATGCAATTTCTGTGTTTCATCGTCACTAAGAAGGTCAGAGGGATACAGTAATCCTGAAGTTAAGCATCGGACTCTATAACTAGTGTCACAAGAATGGTTCAAAGCATAGTCAGTAAGAAGAGTCAGTCTTCTTGTAGTTAAGTCGGCATTGGGCCTTTTGTATTTAATTCCGATGCAATTTCTGTGTTGCATCGTCAATAAGAAGGTCCAAGGGATACAGTAAAGCTGAAGTGAAGCATCGGAATCTATAACTAGTGTCACAGGAATGGTTCAAAGCATAGACAGTAGGAAGAGTCAGTCTTCGAGTACTTAAGTCGGCATTGTGCCTTTTCTATTTAACTCCGATGCAATTTCTGCGTTTCATCGTCAATAAGACGGTCAGAGGGATACAGTAAACCTGAAGTGAAGCATCGGAATCTATAACTAGTGTCACAGGAATGGTTCAAAACATAGTCAGTTAGAAGAGTCAGTCTTCTTGTACTTAAGCCGGTATTGTGCCTTTTGTATTTAATTCCGATACAATTTCTGTGTTTCATCGTCAATAAGTAGGTACAAGGGATACAGTAAACCTGAAGTGAATCATCGGAATCTGTAACTAGTATCACAGGAATGGTTCAAAACATAGTCAGTAAGAAGAGTCAGTCTTCTTGTACTTAAGTCATCATTGTGCCTTTTCTATTTAATTCTGATTCAATTTCTGTGTTTCATCGTCAATAAGAAGGTCCGAGGTATACAGTAAACCTGGAGTGAAGCATCGGAATCTATAACTAGTGTCACAGGAATGGTTCAAACCATAGACAGTAAGAACAGTCAGACTTCGTTTACTTAAGTCGGCATTGTGCCTTTTGTATTTAATTCCGATGCTATTTCTGTGTTTCATCGTCAATAAGAAGGTCCAAGTGATACAGTAAACCTGGAGGGAAGCATCGGGGTCTATAACTAGTGTCACAGGAATGGTTCAAAATGTAGACAGTAAGAAGAGTCAGTCTTCTTGTACTTAAGTCGGCATTTTGCCTTTTGTATTTAATTCCGGTGCAATTTCTGTGTTTCATCGTCAATAAGAAGGTCCAAGGGATACATTAAACCTGGAGTGAGGCATCAGAATCTATAACTAGTGTCACAGGGACGGTGCAAAGCATAGACAGTAAGATGAGTCAGTATTCTTGTACTTAAGTCGGCATTGTACTTTTTGTATTTAATTCCGATGCAATTTCTGTGTTTCATCGTCACTAAGCAGGTCAGAGGGATACAGTAATCCTGAAGTTAAGCATCGGAATCTATAACTAGTGTCACTGGAATGGTTCAAAGCATAGTTAGTAAGAAGAGTCAGTCTTCATGTACTTAAGTTGGCATTGTGCCTTTTGTATTTAATTCCGTTGCAATTTCTGTGTCTCATCGTCAATAAGAAGGTCCAAGGGATACAGTAAACCTGAAATGAACCAGCGGAATCTATAACTAGGGTCACAGGTATGGTTCAAAGCATAGACAGAAAGAAGAGTCAGACTTTTTGTACTTAATTCGGCATTGTGCCTTTTGTATTTAATTCCGATGCAATTCTGTATTTCATCGTCAATAAGAATTTCAGAGGGATACAGTAAACCTGAAGTGAAGCATCGGAATCTATAACTAGAGTCACAGGAATGGTTCAAAACATAGGCAGTAAGAAGAGTCAGTCTTCATGTACTTAAGTCGGCATTGTGCCTTTTGTATTTAATTCCGATGCAATTTCTGTGTTTCATCGTCAATACGAAGGTCCAAGGGTACAGTAAACCTGGAGTGAAGCATCGGAGTCTATAACTAGTGTCACAGGAGTGGTTCAAAGCGTAAAGAGTAGGATGAGTCAGTCTTCTTGTACTTAAGTCGGCATTGTGCCTTTTCTATTTAATTCCGAAGCAATTTCTGTGTGTCATCGTCAATGAGACGGACAGAGGGATACAGTTAACCTGACGTGAAGCATCGGAATCTATAACCAGAGTCGCAGGAATGGTTCAAAACATAGGCAGTAAGAAGAGTCAGTCTTCATGTACTTAAGTCGGCATTGTGCCTTTTGTATTTAGTTCCGATGCAATTTCTGTGTTGCATCGTCAATAAGAAGGTCCAAGGGATACAGTAAACCTGAAGTGAAGCATCGGAATCTATAACTAGTGTCACAGGAATGGTTCAAAGCATAGACAGTAGGAAGAGTCAGTCTTCTAGTACTTAAGTCGGCATTGTGCCTTTTCTATTTAACTCCGATGCAATTTCTGCGTTTCATCGTCAATAAGACGGTCAGAGGGATACAGTAAACCTGAAGTGAATCATCGGAATCTATAACTAGTATCACAGGAATGGTTCAAAACATAGTCAGTAAGAAGAGTCAGTCTTCTTGTACTTAAGTCATCATTGTGCCTTTTCTATTTAATTCTGATTCAATTTCTGTGTTTCATCGTCAATAAGAAGGTCCGAGGTATACCGTAAACCTGGAGTGAAGAATCGGAATCTATAACTAGTGTCACAGGAATGGTTCAAACCATAGACAGTAAGAACAGTCAGACTTCGTTTACTTAAGTCGGCATTGTGCCTTTTGTATTTAATTCCGATGCTATTTCTGTGTTTCATCGTCAATAAGAAGGTCCAAGTGATACAGTAAACCTGGAGTGAAGCATCGGGGTCTATAACTAGTGTCACAGGAATGGTTCAAAATGTAGACAGTAAGAAGAGTCAGTCTTCTTGTACTTAAGTCGGCGTTTTGCCTTTTGTATTTAATTCCGGTGCCATTTCTGTGTTTCATCGTCAATAAGAAGGTCCAAGGGATACATTAAACCTGGAGTGAAGCATCGGAATCTATAACTAGTGTCACAGGGACGGTGCAAAGCATAGACAGTAAGATGAGTCAGTATTCTTGTACTTAAGTCGGCATTGTACTTTTTGTATTTAATTCCGATGCAATTTCTGTGTTTCATCGTCACTAAGCAGGTCAGAGGGATACAGTAATCCTGAAGTTAAGCATCGGAATCTATAACTAGTGTCACTGGAATGGTTCAAAGCATAGTTAGTAAGAAGAGTCAGTCTTCATGTACTTAAGTTGGCGTTGTGCCTTTTGTATTTAATTCCGTTGCAATTTCTGTGTCTCATCGTCAATAAGAAGGTCCAAGGGATACAGTAAACCTGAAATGAACCAGCGGAATCTATAACTAGGGTCACAGGTATGGTTCAAAGCATAGACAGAAAGAAGAGTCAGACTTTTTGTACTTAATTCGGCATTGTGCCTTTTGTATTTAATTCCGATGCAATTCTGTATTTCATCGTCAATAAGAATTTCAGAGGGATACAGTAAACCTGAAGTGAAGCATCGGAATCTATAACTAGAGTCACAGGAATGGTTCAAAACATAGGCAGTAAGAAGAGTCAGTCTTCATGTACTTAAGTCGGCATTGTGCCTTTTGTATTTAATTCCGATGCAATTTCTGTGTTTCATCGTCAATACGAAAGTCCAAGGGTACAGCAAACCTGGAGTGAAGCATCGGAGTCTGTAACTAGTGTCACAGGAGTGGTTCAAAGCGTAAACAGTAGGATGAGTCAGTCTTCTTGTACTTAAGTCGGCATTGTGCCTTTTCTATTTAATTCCGAAGCAATTTCTGTGTGTCATCGTCAATGAGACGGTCAGAGGGATACAGTTAACCTGACGTGAAGCATCGGAATCTATAACCAGAGTCGCAGGAATGGTTCAAAACATAGGCAGTAAGAAGAGTCAGTCTTCATGTACTTAAGTCGGCATTGTGCCTTTTGTATTTAGTTCCGATGCAATTTCTGTGTTTCATCGTCAATACGAAGGTCCAAGGGATACATTAAACCTGGAGTGAGGCATCAGAATCTATAACTAGTGTCACAGGGACGGTGCAAAGCATAGACAGTAAGATGAGTCAGTATTCTTGTACTTAAGTCGGCATTGTACTTTTTGTATTTAATTCCGATGCAATTTCTGTGTTTCATCGTCACTAAGCAGGTCAGAGGGATACAGTAATCCTGAAGTTAAGCATCGGAATCTATAACTAGTGTCACTGGAATGGTTCAAAGCATAGTTAGTAAGAAGAGTCAGTCTTCATGTACTTAAGTTGGCATTGTGCCTTTTGTATTTAATTCCGTTGCAATTTCTGTGTCTCATCGTCAATAAGAAGGTCCAAGGGATACAGTAAACCTGAAATGAACCAGCGGAATCTATAACTAGGGTCACAGGTATGGTTCAAAGCATAGACAGAAAGAAGAGTCAGACTTTTTGTACTTAATTCGGCATTGTGCCTTTTGTATTTAATTCCGATGCAATTCTGTATTTCATCGTCAATAAGAATTTCAGAGGGATACAGTAAACCTGAAGTGAAGCATCGGAATCTATAACTAGAGTCACAGGAATGGTTCAAAACATAGGCAGTAAGAAGAGTCAGTCTTCATGTACTTAAGTCGGCATTGTGCCTTTTGTATTTAATTCCGATGCAATTTCTGTGTTTCATCGTCAATACGAAGGTCCAAGGGTACAGTAAACCTGGAGTGAAGCATCGGAGTCTATAACTAGTGTCACAGGAGTGGTTCAAAGCGTAAACAGTAGGATGAGTCAGTCTTCTTGTACTTAAGTCGGCATTGTGCCTTTTCTATTTAATTCCGAAGCAATTTCTGTGTGTCATCGTCAATGAGACGGTCAGAGGGATACAGTTAACCTGACGTGAAGCATCGGAATCTATAACCAGAGTCGCAGGAATGGTTCAAAACATAGGCAGTAAGAAGAGTCAGTCTTCATGTACTTAAGTCGGCATTGTGCCTTTTGTATTTAGTTCCGATGCAATTTCTGTGTTGCATCGTCAATAAGAAGGTCCAAGGGATACAGTAAACCTGAAGTGAAGCATCGGAATCTATAACTAGTGTCACAGGAATGGTTCAAAGCATAGACAGTAGGAAGAGTCAGTCTTCTAGTACTTAAGTCGGCATTGTGCCTTTTCTATTTAACTCCGATGCAATTTCTGCGTTTCATCGTCAATAAGACGGTCAGAGGGATACAGTAAACCTGAAGTGAATCATCGGAATCTATAACTAGTATCACAGGAATGGTTCAAAACATAGTCAGTAAGAAGAGTCAGTCTTCTTGTACTTAAGTCATCATTGTGCCTTTTCTATTTAATTCTGATTCAATTTCTGTGTTTCATCGTCAATAAGAAGGTCCGAGGTATACCGTAAACCTGGAGTGAAGAATCGGAATCTATAACTAGTGTCACAGGAATGGTTCAAACCATAGACAGTAAGAACAGTCAGACTTCGTTTACTTAAGTCGGCATTGTGCCTTTTGTATTTAATTCCGATGCTATTTCTGTGTTTCATCGTCAATAAGAAGGTCCAAGTGATACAGTAAACCTGGAGTGAAGCATCGGGGTCTATAACTAGTGTCACAGGAATGGTTCAAAATGTAGACAGTAAGAAGAGTCAGTCTTCTTGTACTTAAGTCGGCGTTTTGCCTTTTGTATTTAATTCCGGTGCCATTTCTGTGTTTCATCGTCAATAAGAAGGTCCAAGGGATACATTAAACCTGGAGTGAAGCATCGGAATCTATAACTAGTGTCACAGGGACGGTGCAAAGCATAGACAGTAAGATGAGTCAGTATTCTTGTACTTAAGTCGGCATTGTACTTTTTGTATTTAATTCCGATGCAATTTCTGTGTTTCATCGTCACTAAGCAGGTCAGAGGGATACAGTAATCCTGAAGTTAAGCATCGGAATCTATAACTAGTGTCACTGGAATGGTTCAAAGCATAGTTAGTAAGAAGAGTCAGTCTTCATGTACTTAAGTTGGCGTTGTGCCTTTTGTATTTAATTCCGTTGCAATTTCTGTGTCTCATCGTCAATAAGAAGGTCCAAGGGATACAGTAAACCTGAAATGAACCAGCGGAATCTATAACTAGGGTCACAGGTATGGTTCAAAGCATAGACAGAAAGAAGAGTCAGACTTTTTGTACTTAATTCGGCATTGTGCCTTTTGTATTTAATTCCGATGCAATTCTGTATTTCATCGTCAATAAGAATATCAGAGGGATACAGTAAACCTGAAGTGAAGCATCGGAATCTATAACTAGAGTCACAGGAATGGTTCAAAACATAGGCAGTAAGAAGAGTCAGTCTTCATGTACTTAAGTCGGCATTGTGCCTTTTGTATTTAATTCCGATGCAATTTCTGTGTTTCATCGTCAATACGAAAGTCCAAGGGTACAGTAAACCTGGAGTGAAGCATCGGAGTCTGTAACTAGTGTCACAGGAGTGGTTCAAAGCGTAAACAGTAGGATGAGTCAGTCTTCTTGTACTTAAGTCGGCATTGTGCCTTTTCTATTTAATTCCGAAGCAATTTCTGTGTGTCATCGTCAATGAGACGGTCAGAGGGATACAGTTAACCTGACGTGAAGCATCGGAATCTATAACCAGAGTCGCAGGAATGGTTCAAAACATAGGCAGTAAGAAGAGTCAGTCTTCATGTACTTAAGTCGGCATTGTGCCTTTTGTATTTAGTTCCGATGCAATTTCTGTGTTTCATCGTCAATACGAACGTCCAAGGGATACAGTAAACCTGGAGTGAAGCATCGGAGTCTATAACTAGTGTCACAGGAATGGTTCAAAGCATAGACAGAAAGAAGAGTCAGTCTTTTTGTACTTAATTCGGCATTGTGCCTTTTGTATTTAATTCCGATGCAATTCTGTGTTTCATCGTCAATAAGAAGGTCAGAGGGATACAGTAAACCTGAAGTGAAGCATCGGAATCTATAACTAGTGTCACAGGAATGGTTCAAATCTTAGTCAGTAAGAAGAATCAGTCTTCTTGTACTTAATTCGGCATTGTGCCTTTTGTATTTAATTCCGTTGCAATTTCTGTGTTTCATCGTCAATAAGAAGGTCCAAGAGATACAGTAAACATGAAGCGAAGCATCGGAATCTATAACTAGTGTCACAGGAATGATTCAAACATAGTCAGTAAGAAGAGTCAGTCTTCTTGTACTTAAGTCGGCATTGTGCCTTTTGTACTTAATTCCGATGCTATTTCTGTGTTTCGTCGTCAATAAAAAGGTCAGAGGGATACAGTAAACCTGAAGTGAAGCATCGGAATCTATAACTAGTGTGACAGGAATGGTTCAAAACATAGTCAGTAAGAAGAGTCAGTCTTCTTGTACTTAAGTAGGCATTGTGCATTTTGTATTTAATTCGGATGCATACTCTGTGTTTCATCGTCAATAAGAAGGTCCAAAGGATACATTAAACATGGAGTGAAGCATCTGAATCTATAACTAGTGTCACAGGGACGGTGCAAAGCGTAGACTGTAAGATGAGTCAGTATTCTTGTACTTAAGTCCGCATTGAGCTTCTTGTATTTAATTCCGATGCAATTTCTGTGTTTCATCGTCACTAAGAAGGTCAGAGGGATACAGTAATCTTGAAGTTAAGCATCGGACTGTATAACTAGTGTCACATGAATGGTTCAAAGCATAGCCAGTAAGAAGAGTCAGTCTTCTTGTAGTTAAGTCGGGATTGGGCCTTTTGTATTTAATTCCGATGCAATTTCTGTGTTGCATCGTCAATAAGAAGGTCCAAGGGATACAGTAAACCTGAAGTGAAGCATCGGAATCTATAACTAGTGTCACAGGAATTTTTGAAAGCATAGACAGTAGGAAGAGTCAGTTATCTAGTACTTAAGTCGGCATTGTGCCTTTTCTATTTAACTCCGATGCAATTTCTGCGTTTCATCGTCATTAAGACGGTCAGAGGGATACAGTAAACCTGAAGTGAAACATCGGAATCTACAACTAGTGTCACAGGAATGGTTCAAAACATAGACTGTAAGAAGAGTCAGTCTTTTTGTACTTAAGTCGGCATTGTGCCTTTTGTATTTAATTCCGATCCAAAATTTGTGTTTCATCGTCAATAAGAAGGTCCAAGGGATACAGTAAACGTGAAGTGAAGCATCGGAATCAATAACTAGTGTCACAGGAATGGTTCAAAGCATAGTCAGTAAGAAGAGTCAGTCTTCTTGTACTTAAGTCGGCATTGTGCCCTTTGTATTTAATTCCGATGCAATTTCTGTGTTTCATCGTCACTAAGCAGGTCAGAGGGATACAGTAATCCTGAAGTTAAGCATCGGAATCTATGACTAGTGTCACTGGAATGGTTCAAAGCATAGTTAGTAAGAAGAGTCAGTCTTCATGTACTTAAGTCGGCATTGTGCCTTTTGTATTTAATTCCGTTGCAATTTCTGTGTCTCATCGTCAATAAGAAGGTCCAAGGGATACAGTAAACCTGAAATGAACCAGCGGAATCTATAACTAGGGTCACAGGTATGGTTCAAAGCATAGACAGAAAGAAGAGTCAGACTTCGTTTACTTAAGTCGGCATTGTGCCTTTTGTATTTAATTCCGATGCTATTTCTGTGTTTCATCGTCAATAAGAAGGTCCAAGTGATACAGTAAACCTGGAGTGAAGCATCGGGGTCTATAACTAGTGTCACAGGAATGGTTCAAAATATAGACAGTAAGAAGAGTCAGTCTTCTTGTACTTCAGTCATCATTGTGCATTTTCTATTTAATTCTGACGCAATTTCTGAGTTTCATCGTCAATAAGAAGGTCCAAGGGATACAGTAAACCTGACGTGAAGCATCGGAATCTATAACTATTGTCACAGGAATGGTTCAAAGCATAGTTAGTAAGAAGAGTCAGTCTTCATGTACTTAAGTCGGCATTGTGCATTTTGTATTTAATTCGGATGCATACTCTGTGTTTCATCGTCAATAAGAAGGTCCAAAGGATACATTAAACCTGGAGTTTAGCATCTGAATCTATAACTAGTGTCACAGGGACGGTTCAAAGCGTAGACTGTAAGATGAGTCAGTATTCTTGTACTTAAGTCGGCATTGTGCTTCTTGTATTTAATTCCGATGCAATTTCTGTGTTTCATCGTCAATAAGAAGGTCAGAGGGATACAGTAAACCTGAAGTGAAGCATCGGAATCTATAACTAGAGTCACAGGAATGGTTCAAAACATAGGCAGTAAGAAAAGTCAGTCTTCTTGTACTTAAGTCGGCATTGTGCCTTTTGTATTTAATTCCGATGCAATTTTTGTGTTTCATCGTCAATAAGAAGGTCCAAGGGATACAGTAAACCTGGAGTGAAGCATCGGAGTCTATAACTAGTGTCACAGGAAAGGTTCAAACATAGATAGGAAGATGAGTCAGTCTTCTTGTACTTAATTCGGCATTGTGCCTTTTGTATTTAATTCCGATGCAATTTCTGTGTTTCATCGTCAATACGAAGGTCAGAGGGATACAGTAAACGTGAAGTGAAGCATCGGAACCAATAACTAGTGTCACAGGAATGGTTCAAAGCATAGTCAGTAAGAAGAGTCAGTCTTCTTGTACTTAAGTCGGCATTGTGCCTTTTGTATTTAATTCCGATGCTATTTGTGTGTTTCATCGTCAATAAAAAGGTCCAAGGGATACAGTAAACCTGGAGTGAAGCATCGGAATCTATAACTAGTGTCACAGGGGTGGTTCAAAACATGGAAAGTAAGATGAGTCAGTATTCTTGTACTTAAGTCGGCATTGTGCCTTTTGTATTTACATCCGATGCAATTTCTGTGTTTCATCGTCAATAAGAAGGTCCAAGGGATACAGTAAACCTGAAGTGAAGCATCGGAATCTATAACTAGTGTCACAGGATTAGTTCAAAGCATAGTCAGTAAGAAGAGTCAGTCTCATTGTACTTCAGTCATCATTGTGCATTTTCTATTTAATTCTGACGCAATTTCTGTGTTTCATCGTCAATAAGAAGGTCCAAGGGATACAGTAAACCTGCAGTGAAGCATCGGAATCTATAACTAATGTCACAGGAATGGTTCAAAGCATAGACAGTAAGGAGAGTCATACTTCTTTTACTTAAGTCGGCATTGTGCCTTTTGTATTTAATTCCGATGCAATTTCTGTGTTTCATCGTCAATAAGGAAGTCCAGGGGATACAGTAAACCTGGAGTGAAGCATCGGAGTCTACAACTAGTGTCACAGGAATGGTTCAAAACATAGGCAGTAAGAAGAGTCAGTATTCTAATACTTAAATCGGCATTGTGCCTTTTGTATTTAATTCCGATGCAATTTCTGTGTTTCATCGTCAATAAGAAGGTCAGAGGGATACAGTAAACCTGAAGTGAAGCATCGGAATCTATGACTAGTGTCACTGGAATGGTTCAAAGCATAGTTAGTAAGAAGAGTCAGTCTTCATGTACTTAAGTCGGCATTGTGCCTTTTGTATTTAATTCCGTTGCAATTTCTGTGTCTCATCGTCAATAAGAAGGTCCAAGGGATACAGTAAACCTGAAATGAACCAGCGGAATCTATAACTAGGGTCACAGGTATGGTTCAAAGCATAGACAGAAAGAAGAGTCAGACTTCGTTTACTTAAGTCGGCATTGTGCCTTTTGTATTTAATTCCGATGCTATTTCTGTGTTTCATCGTCAATAAGAAGGTCCAAGTGATACAGTAAACCTGGAGTGAAGCATCGGGGTCTATAACTAGTGTCACAGGAATGGTTCAAAATATAGACAGTAAGAAGAGTCAGTCTTCTTGTACTTAAGTCGGCAATGTGCATTTTGTATTTAATTCGGATGCATACTCTGTGTTTCATCGTCAATAAGAAGGTCCAAAGGATACATTAAACCTGGAGTTTAGCATCTGAATCTATAACTAGTGTCACAGGGACGGTTCAAAGCGTAGACTGTAAGATGAGTCAGTATTCTTGTACTTAAGTCGGCATTGTGCTTCTTGTATTTAATTCCGATGCAATTTCTGTGTTTCATCGTCAATAAGAAGGTCAGAGGGATACAGTAAACCTGAAGTGAAGCATCGGAATCTATAACTAGAGTCACAGGAATGGTTCAAAACATAGGCAGTAAGAAAAGTCAGTCTTCTTGTACTTAAGTCGGCATTGTGCCTTTTGTATTTAATTCCGATGCAATTTTTGTGTTTCATCGTCAATAAGAAGGTCCAAGGGATACAGTAAACCTGGAGTGAAGCATCGGAGTCTATAACTAGTGTCACAGGAAAGGTTCAAACATAGATAGTAAGATGTGTCAGTCTTCTTGTACTTAATTCAGCATTGTGCCTTTTGTATTTAATTCCGATGCAATTTCTGTGTTTCATCGTCAATACGAAGGTCAGAGGGATACAGTAAACGTGAAGTGAAGCATCGGAACCAATAACTAGTGTCACAGGAATGGTTCAAAGCATAGTCAGTAAGAAGAGTCAGTCTTCTTGTACTTAAGTCGGCATTGTGCCTTTTGTATTTAATTCCGATGCTATTAGTGTGTTTCATCGTCAATAAAAAGGTCCAAGGGATACAGTAAACCTGGAGTGAAGCATCGGAATCTATAACTAGTGTCACAGGGGTGGTTCAAAACATAGAAAGTAAGATGAGTCAGTATTCTTGTACTTAAGTCGGCATTGTGCCTTTTGTATTTACATCCGATGCAATTTCTGTGTTTCATCGTCAAAAAGAAGGTCCAAGGGATACAGTAAACCTGAAGTGAAGCATCGGAATCTATAACTAGTGTCACAGGATTAGTTCAAAGCATAGTCAGTAAGAAGAGTCAGTCTTCTTGTACTTCAGTCATCATTGTGCATTTTCTATTTAATTCTGACGCAATTTCTGTGTTTCATCGTCAATAAGAAGGTCCAAGGGATACAGTAAACCTGCAGTGAAGCATCGGAATCTATAACTAATGTCACAGGAATGGTTCAAAGCATAGACAGTAAGGAGAGTCATACTTCTTTTACTTAAGTCGGCATTGTGCCTTTTGTATTTAATTCCGATGCAATTTCTGTGTTTCATCGTCAATAAGAAAGTCCAGGGGATACAGTAAACCTGGAGTGAAGCATCGGAGTCTACAACTAGTGTCACAGGAATGGTTCAAAACATAGGCAGTAAGAAGAGTCAGTATTCTAATACTTAAATCGGCATTGTGCCTTTTGTATTTAATTCCGATGCAATTTCTGTGTTTCATCGTCAATAAGAAGGTCAGAGGGATACAGTAAACCTGAAGTGAAGCATCGGAATCTATGACTAGTGTCACAGGAATGGTTCAAAACATAGTCAGTAAGAAGAGTCAGTCTTCTTGTACTTAAGTCGGCATTGTGCATTTTGTATTTAATTCGGATGCATACTCTGTGTTTCATCGTCAATAAGAAGGTCCAAAGTATACATTAAACCTGGAGTGTAGCATCTGAATCTATAACTAGTGTCACAGGGACGGTTCAAAGCGTAGACTGTAAGATGAGTCAGTATTCTTATACTTAAGTCGGCATTGTGCTTCTTGTATTTAATTCCGATGCAATTTCTGTGTTTCATCGTCACTAAGAAGGTCAGAGGGATACAGTAATCCTGAAGTTAAGCATCGGACTCTATAACTAGTGTCACAAGAATGGTTCAAAGCATAGTCAGTAAGAAGAGTCAGTCTTCTTGTAGTTAAGTCGGCTTTGGGCCTTTTGTATTTAATTCCGATGCAATTTCTGTGTTGCATCGTCAATAAGAAGGTCCAAGGGATACAGTAAACCTGAAGTGAAGCATCGGAATCTATAACTAGTGTCACAGGAATGGTTCAAAGCATAGACAGTAGGAAGAGTCAGTCTTCTAGTACTTAAGTCGGCATTGTGCCTTTTCTATTTAACTCCGATGCAATTTCTGCGTTTCATCGTCAATAAGACGGTCAGAGGGATACAGTAAACCTTAAGTGAATCATCGGAATCTATAACTAGTATCACAGGAATGGTTCAAAACATAGTCAGTAAGAAGAGTCAGTCTTCTTGTACTTAAGTCATCATTGTGCCTTTTCTATTTAATTCTGATTCAATTTCTGTGTTTCATCGTCAATAAGAAGGTCCGAGGTATACAGTAAACCTGGAGTGAAGCATCGGAATCTATAACTAGTGTCACAGGAATGGTTCAAACCATAGACAGTAAGAACAGTCAGACTTCGTTTACTTAAGTCGGCATTGTGCCTTTTGTATTTAATTCCGATGCTATTTCTGTGTTTCATCGTCAATAAGAAGGTCCAAGTGATACAGTAAACCTGGAGTGAAGCATCGGGGTCTATAACTAGTGTCACAGGAATGGTTCAAAATATAGACAGTAAGAAGAGTCAGTCTTCTTGTACTTAAGTCGGCATTTTGCCTTTTGTATTTAATTCCGGTGCAATTTCTGTGTTTCATCGTCAATAAGAAGGTCCAAGGGATACATTAAACCTGGAGTGAAGCATCGGAGTCTACAACTAGTGTCACAGGAATGGTTCAAAACATAGGCAGTAAGAAGAGTCAGTATTCTAATACTTAAATCGGCATTGTGCCTTTTGTATTTACTTCCGATGCAATTTCTGTGTTTCATCGTCACTAAGGAGGTCAGAGGGATACAGTAATCCTGAAGTTAAGCATCGGAATCTATAACTAGTGTCACTGGAATGGTTCAAAGCATAGTTAGTAAGAAGAGTCAGTCTTCATGTACTTAAGTCGGCATTGTGCCTTTTGTATTTAATTCCGTTGCAATTTCTGTGTCTCATCGTCAATAAGAAGGTCCAAGGGATACGGTAAACCTGAAATGAAAAAGCGGAATCTATAACTATTGTCACAGGTATTGTGGGGCGGCGGATGCGTTGGAATAAGAATAAATCTACTGTTGTATAAACGCTTGCGTGTTGAATAAGTTTCTAGCTTTTAGAATGTTGTTAATGCTGTCTTTTGCCGTTCTCAACACTGGCTCTCTATTTACTTCGTGGCCCCCAGAAAGTGATTTAATAAAACTTGGAGCCAGTAAATAGATATCCTAGTGCCCACTTTACCTGAGAATGTTCTTATAGCTGCAGCTTATAGCTCTGAGGAATTAGGAGATTGTCCGGGATTTCTAATCAAAAACGGTTTTCCAAAATAGTTGAGTATATTCTGAAATTCACTGATAAAAACCACAAGTATCCCTACAACCTAACTAACAGAGCAGTTCAGAGTCTAATGCGCTGATGCAACTATAAATGTCCGAATTAAATGTTAAAAAAGAATGCTCGCCATAATTTGATGAAAATACTTCATCAAACGCCACGCTAAATATTTGGTAGAATGTCTGTCCCGCGACGGCACGTGAAAATACGACAATACGCAAACTGAAGCTAGATAATAAAAATCATTCCAGAATTAACACTTCACATGAAATGTTTTCATGGTTCCGCGTATCTCTAGTAACTTAATACGGCACCCGAGGCTGTTTGTAGCAGATACACTGATGCGACGCGACTACCGACACAGATGGCGTGTCATTCAGCGTCTGGAGAGAACTGGGGCCTTGCTTCCTCGCGCAGTGTTCTTATATATAAAGCCGCGGTGCGGACGGCGAAGGGAACGCCTGATCTTTCCGGCTCTCTCGACTAGCCGCTGGGCTAGTAACGCACCACTTCAAGTTACATAATAATTTATAGCTTCTTTGGCTGATGGCCGA
Source organism: Schistocerca piceifrons (assembly GCF_021461385.2). Taxonomy (NCBI): domain Eukaryota; kingdom Metazoa; phylum Arthropoda; class Insecta; order Orthoptera; family Acrididae; genus Schistocerca; species Schistocerca piceifrons. The sequence goes on from NC_060140.1 coordinate 7,997,732, forward strand.
AGAAGCTCTTAATTTAAACGTGCATTCAGCACGCAGGTAAGTATTGATAATAAAATTTTGACGTGGCTAAGTTAAATACTTTGGGCGAGAGAATTAATTAAATTACCCTGCACGCAGCAGATGAGCTCTGAACTGTCCCTTTTGTGATCCGCTATCGCTATAATTTTATAGGTATTAAAAAGAAACTTTACACATTTTCATAATCATAGCGGACCTCCAACCTATTTAAATCTAAACATCCTAGCCTTATTTACTAGCCTACTTAATCTATCTTGCTTCCTTCAGTTTTGAGACGAAAACCAGAAAATCATGAATTTCCACTAAAGTCTTAATTTGTGAAATCCAAAGTACTGTTTTTATTAAATCATTATGAAAGATGAATCTAAATATAAATTTTGAAGTCTCTAGCTCTGTTCTGTTGCGCCAATGATTTTTCCAGAAAAACGTCCAAATCTCGGAAATGGCTGAAGTTATCGAACTGATATTTAACACACATTAATTTAGTATTATTTCTGACATGCTAGAAAAGTTTTAGTTCATTTGCTTGATTTTTAAGGTATTGCGCAACATTTATGACGTCAGAACTAGTTACAGCAGACTGGCTGGCACACAATGGAAACTGATGTGAATTTACTACAGCGTGAGTAGGCTGCTTCCCTACATCACCCTCTACTTAAATTTTTTTTGTTTATGAATGTTAATGAATGAAGAAAAAATTTAATTACAAAAAGGGAAGCAAGAGTACAGTTTAACTCCCTATGAAAATTTAAAATCGAAATATAAACCTGTAGAAACATTAAAGAAAACTTATTACCTACATTAATTATTTAAATTGTAGGCATGTTCACTGCCTTTTTAAACAATGTCATTACTCAAAATTTTAAGCAAAGTCAACGAAATATTTTGACATACATATTGCCTTAGACAAACAAACACATACAAATTGAAAAATTATAAAAATCTTAACTACATTAAATACATTTTTACATACACATATTCAAAGAAAATAACATGATACATAAACAGATGATTATCTCTTAGCAGTCTTTTCTAAACCTGAAAGAAAAGTTCACAAATAATTTTTACACACGTGGTTGTAGCCACTTAGGCTGGCGTCCTACACTTCCATTCACAAGGGTAGAGGAGGGGAAGTTGCTATGGTGTGCGTCCTTCACGTTCTCTCTAAATTACATGGGGGAAAGGGGAGGGGTCACTGTGAGTTGTGTCCAAGTCACTCCACGCTTTCACGCAGCTACCAGGCTGCCATTATCTGGTTTGTCCTGTAGAACAAACAAAAAGAGTGCCTCAGACTCTGTTCACTTAATATCTAAGGGTGGGTCACAATGAAATGGGGATATATACATTTTATCCTTCAGTATGTTGCTGGAACAAAGTTAACAGAATTTTTTTTTTTTCTCAATTCTACTCTCGTGGTTACTTAATTGTCATAAAATCGGTAAACAAATGGTTCAAAACGCCGTTAGTCACGTACTGGAGAAAATTTATGCTCCTAAGGCATACAATCATAAATCATATTTAATCTGAATTTATCATTTCTGGGCCGGAACACTGAACCAATGCTCGGTACATTCCTGACAAATCTGCATTTTATTTACTTAACTGACTCATCTTTGACTACTTTATTCTTAGAGATAGTATGAGTATGATTAGTGGTTGTTTTCTCAGCTTCCATGTACATGTGAGTAACTTTTGGTAATAGTACAGTTTTGAGTGTTCAAAACACACTACGTTTAGTTGACTACTAAATCCACTTATTGGTCCTCAGCTGTTGTCAGTTCCACATCTGAAATTACGTACTTACTTACTTTGAAGTGTATTTATGCTGAGCTAAAATAATGTTTCACGTCTGTCATTATGTACTTACTTACTTTGCTAGTGTATGAACTTATTTAACACCCACTGTATTAACATTTAAAGCATAGGATAGCACATTTATTTCATAGTCATAGTGTATTGCAGCTGATTAGTTTGCTCACGTGGCAATCCATTTCCACTCGATCGGACGCTGAAACCACAGGTAGTCTCTCTCGGACCTACCACTAAAGTGCATCAAGTAATTATGGACGAGCGTAATGCTAAATTCCTTAAACCTATAGGACACCATGAGCTATTCTGTCTCATCTAACATAAGGGTACCTATGGTCGCATTCACGCCTCCAACTCATAACCTCAATACGTGTAGGTGTATCCTGTCACACACTACACTAAAATAATGGCCAGCTCCAACCTTATAAATACTTCAGGGACGTGTCCTTCACGTCTCAACCACAAACACTGCTCAATTCCATTACACTGCCTTTCCTTGCTATACCAGGTGAGTTTATCCTTACAACTTATCTGCATATTTTTCATAACACTAAGCAATCTCTTTTATTATTTATTAGTTAGCTCTAATGCATACACTAGGTTTCACTACCACTTCAGATCCTGCTTGTACATGAATTCATACATCTTTTTAAATTATTGTTGGTGGACCATTTCCAATAAAACAACACTTTGTACTTACTATATTACCAGGGTACTATACATAATTGTTACTCAAATACATTTGTATCTTCATTACGTCATACTTCTCTATTGTTTGTCACTATTAGGTTTGTCACATTAGGTATTTTTCTTCACTAATCGGTAGATAGAATGGTTACATAACTCATGGCTTGATAGCCATGACAGAAAATTTTCACGTCTGGAAAGAAGAGGTCGAAATTTTTGTGGATGGGAAAGATGAAGAGTGAGTGAGACCTGAAAGGGAAAGAAGATCTCACACAGCTGGGACTGCACAGCTGCCACACTGTGTAGAGGTTAAAGAACAATCTCCTCCCTACAGCATTCATTGGTTTAATGCTGTAAAGAATAGTTAGAAATTTTAGGTGGATAGAAAAGATGAAGAGTGAGTGAGACCTGAAAAGGAAAGAAGATCTCACACAGCTATGACTGCACAGCTGCCACACTGTGTAGAGGTTAAAGAACAACCTCCTCCCTACAGCATTCATTGGTTTAATGCTGTAAAGAATAGTTAGAAATTTTAGGTGGATAGAAAAGATGAAGAGTGAGTGAGACCTGAAAAGGAAAGAAGATCTCACACAGCTGGGACTGCACAGCTGCCACACTGTGTAGAGGTTACAGAACAACCTCCTCCCTACCGCATTCATTGGTTTAATGCTATAAAGATAACCATACCGGAAAATTTTATGTGTTGGAAGAAGATGTCGAAATTTTTGAGGACAGGAAAGAGGAAGAATGAGTGAGATCTGAAATGGGAAAGAAGATCTCACACAGCTGGGACTGCACAGCTGCCACACTGTGTAGAGGTTACAGAACAACCTCCTCCCTACAGCATTCAGTGGCTACCTATGAATCTGCCAGGTCGATCTGAAAATACTTTATGATGCCTTTTTAGAACCTGTCTCAGTTGTTCCTTTTGATTGCCTGAAATCCTATCGATTTCCTGCAATTTAGCTTCTATTTTGTCTAAAATAATTGCTTCTTCTTCTTCTTCTGTATTCAGCTTATTGTTATTAAGATTAACACCTTCGTCCCAATACCTCCTATTTTTCAGAACTCGTATAGGCAGCTCCCAAGTTCCATCATCAGTTACTACATGTTTATCACTAAAAGGTACTATAATTACTCCGGTTATTGGCAAGACCATTTTTAACTGGCTTCTTTCAAAATCAACAACACTCTGATATTTCGACAAGAAATCTATGCCAATTAAAACCTCAATACTGAGATTGTTTACAATTAAACATGGATGATCAATTAAATTACCATTAATGTTAAAGGGTAGTAAAGCTTCTTGCTTTACCGTTTTTGACACCTTGCCAGTAGCACCAATTATTCTTAGTCCTGATACCCTCATTACAGTAAGTTTGTCTTTACCAGGTAATGCATCAAAGAAGGACTGAGATATTGCACTCACCTCACTTCCACTGTCTAAGAGACAACGTACATTGATACCCAACATATTCACTATTATTATAGGGTGGCTTATTCTAGGTTGTACAGGTGGTTCCTCAGACTCATCTAGTAGTTCCTTTTGGATTTGTCTCCAACTAAAGTGATCAACATCTGTCTTCATTACATTTAGGTCAGAGTGTGTAGGGGTTTCCTGAATTACATTTTCAGCTGCCTTTTCCAGTCGGTCTATTAATTTTAAATCGAAACACCGCACGACTTCATTACATTTAGGTTGCTGAACATGACCCAAATTACTGTAGTCTGAGCGATTCTGCGCCTCCAGACCGGGCATAACATTAGTTACAGCTAAACCACTTTCACCATTATCGTCGGTTTCCTTCTCAAGTGACAACTGGTCACAGCTACTGGGTTCATCGGCCCCAAACAGCCTACCCTCTACATTCCCACTTATCTCCTGTCCTAAATCTATTAGTACATTATCAACATCCTGCACAGGCACTTTAGATAAGAGCACATCATCCTCATCGTAAATATAAGCATGAATTTCTTCTGCTTCTTCACCTGTCAATTCAGTATTTTGTAGCTCTTCCCTACTGTTACACTGCTGCGCCTTCTCTTTCTCTTCCCACTTAGTAAGCGTCTCTAACACGGTATCTATCAAATACTGTGAGTGATCTAATATTTCTGCTGTATTCTTAGGTGCTACCGACTCTTCATCCATCTGTTCAGTTTGAGTATTCTGATCTGTCTTACCAATTCCCTTAACTACTGGCTTAGGAAAAGTAACCGCCTGGTGAGAGCCAGTGTCCTCATAGACGGGAACTAGTTTTCCTGCCTCGGCCTACTGCTGTTTCCTTTAGTTTCATTATAGTTGACTGGCATAGCCTTACTTTCCGTACTGTTGTTTACATGCATATTTCTGTTTGGAACAAAATTATTATCCCTTGGACGCCATTGTTGGTTCTGATAATTATTTCCCCAATTCCTATCTCTCTTAGGATTACGAACACCTACTGTTCTGATGTTTACATTGCCATTTTGCTCGTTCCTAAAATTACTACTATTATTGTTATTGGCATTTCTGTTATTACGTGCTTGCTCCTCATTGGCAGCAACACGTTCTACACGTTCCAAATACTCAATGAAACGATCCAGATTGTCTCTAGGGGCTGATATAATTCTAGTTTGCCAATACCATGGCAGTTTAGCTTCCAGACCTAGTATAATCATTTCTGGTTTTAGCTTTTCCGCCAAATGTGACAAACGTGAAATCCATGACCTAGCAAACTCTTTAATAGATTCCTTGCCTGCATTGAAGCGTTTTCCACTCCAAAATTCTCTCAACACTTCATTTTGCTTATTGCTAGACCAATACTCATTAATGAAAGCTGTTTTAAACTCCGCTAATGTTTTACACTTCAACATAACATCAGCTGACCAACGCATAGCGTCGCCTGCTAAATGGCTTTTAATAAATGAGATTTTCTCTCGTTCAGACCAAGTCGGTGGGATCACATCTTCAAAATCAATCCAGAAATCTAGCGGGTGGATATTTTTATCTGGATCGAACCGCAAGAACTGCCGACACCCGATAAAAGCGGCGTTTGCAGCTACAACTTGTTGTACATTACCATTACCAGAAGTTACTGAAGCTACTTTACTCTCAAAGTTAGCAATGTTAGTACTTATATTTTCTACTTTCATTTCAACATTATCTACTCTTTGTACAATATGAGTAGTGTCAGTTTTGATTGCTTCTACTTCTGCTTGACATACGTTTACTTTTACATTAACATCTTTAAATTTATCTGAGCACAGTTCAGACTCCGCCTCGATCTTTTCTGTTAACTTGTGCTCCAGCTTCGCATCTTCCATTTGGAAGTCTTTGCGAACCTCAGCGACTTCGGATTTTATTGTCTTATACATTTCAGAAAATTGTTGAGCAACCTTTTTCTTAATATCCTCATGATTGCAATCAATTTTATAATTCAAACTGTCTAGATCCTCTTTCAACTTATTGCAACCAGCCTTGAAAGTATCGTCCATTACCTCCAATCGTTTATTAAAATTTGTTTGGCTGGCCACAATCTCAGACTTTAATTCAGCATTACTGTTTTTGACCTCAGTTATTTCAAACTTTAATTCAGCATTACTGCTTTTGACCTGTTCACTTATTTCAGACTTTAACTCAGCTGTCATTTGTGCATTACTGGCAGCTATTGCTTGCAATATAACATTTAGATCAACAGCCCCAGCACCTTTGGGTTGCTCACTAGCTGGCTTTTTATCACACTCAGGTGACAAAAAACTAGCTCCAATACCAGAATCATCAAAATTAAATGAAACTTCTGATTGATTAGTCATATCTAACTTCTCCTTCTTAAACTCTACCATCTCTGATGACTGTTTCATTTTTAATTCATCAGAGAAACTATCATCCAATAAATTTACCATTTCTACTTTCCGCTTTACTACAGGGGTCTCTATTATTGAATCATTGCCCCTTCGCACACTACTGTCAGGAGACAATACTTCATATTTCACTTTAACATTACTGCTTTCATGCATATTTACACTCGAACCGTTGTCTGGATTTACAGTTCCCTCAACAGACATAGGTTCTGATATAAGTTTAACCTCAGTTTCTTTTGGCGGTTCCATCGCTGACAGTCTTTTAGTGCAGGTTAGTAAAATTTTTAACAGCTTTTCACTTAACTTAGTTCCTTCTGCACGACGTATGGCGTTGCCGGCGCGGCGTACCAGGATTCCTGATGCGACGTGGCACGTTGAACTGCAGACGGCTCTCCGACGGCTGTTGTGTGTTTGCGTGGCCCGCAATTGCAGTCTCTGCGCCGGCTGCTCCAGCGGACGACTGTGGTGCGGCGAGACTGGCTTCTCGCGATGCCGGCAGCACCGCTAGACTCAGTGCCAGCTCCGTCAATCCAGATGCGTTGTTAATCCAATTGCGTCGTCCACATGAACACGTAACACTTTCACTGTTTTATACTCAGTAGCGTGTCGCATTCCACTCGCGAATCCGAATAGTTAAAAAACACTTTCACTTAGTTGATTTCCCGGCCGATGCACCATATGTGGGGCGGCGGATGCGTTGGAATAAGAATAAATCTACTGTTGTATAAACGCTTGCGTGTTGAATAAGTTTCTAGCTTTTAGAATGTTGTTAATGCTGTCTTTTGCCGTTCTCAACACTGGCTCTCTATTTACTTCGTGGCCCCCAGAAAGTGATTTAATAAAACTTGGAGCCAGTAAATAGATATCCTAGTGCCCACTTTACCTGAGAATGTTCTTATAGCTGCAGCTTATAGCTCTGAGGAATTAGGAGATTGTCCGGGATTTCTAATCAAAAACGGTTTTCCAAAATAGTTGAGTATATTCTGAAATTCACTGATAAAAACCACAAGTATCCCTACAACCTAACTAACAGAGCAGTTCAGAGTCTAATGCGCTGATGCAACTATAAATGTCCGAATTAAATGTTAAAAAAGAATGCTCGCCATAATTTGATGAAAATACTTCATCAAACGCCACGCTAAATATTTGGTAGAATGTCTGTCCCGCGACGGCACGTGAAAATACGACAATACGCAAACTGAAGCTAGATAATAAAAATCATTCCAGAATTAACACTTCACATGAAATGTTTTCATGGTTCCGCGTATCTCTAGTAACTTAATACGGCACCCGAGGCTGTTTGTAGCAGATACACTGATGCGACGCGACTACCGACACAGATGGCGTGTCATTCAGCGTCTGGAGAGAACTGGGGCCTTGCTTCCTCGCGCAGTGTTCTTATATATAAAGCCGCGGTGCGGACGGCGAAGGGAACGCCTGATCTTTCCGGCTCTCTCGACTAGCCGCTGGGCTAGTAACGCACCACTTCAAGTTACATAATAATTTATAGCTTCTTTGGCTGATGGCCGAAGAAGCTCTTAATTTAAACGTGCATTCAGCACGCAGGTAAGTATTGATAATAAAATTTTGACGTGGCTAAGTTAAATACTTTGGGCGAGAGAATTAATTAAATTACCCTGCACGCAGCAGATGAGCTCTGAACTGTCCCTTTTGTGATCCGCTATCGCTATAATTTTATAGGTATTAAAAAGAAACTTTACACATTTTCATAATCATAGCGGACCTCCAACCTATTTAAATCTAAACATCCTAGCCTTATTTACTAGCCTACTTAATCTATCTTGCTTCCTTCAGTTTTGAGACGAAAACCAGAAAATCATGAATTTCCACTAAAGTCTTAATTTGTGAAATCCAAAGTACTGTTTTTATTAAATCATTATGAAAGATGAATCTAAATATAAATTTTGAAGTCTCTAGCTCTGTTCTGTTGCGCCAATGATTTTTCCAGAAAAACGTCCAAATCTCGGAAATGGCTGAAGTTATCGAACTGATATTTAACACACATTAATTTAGTATTATTTCTGACATGCTAGAAAAGTTTTAGTTCATTTGCTTGATTTTTAAGGTATTGCGCAACATTTATGACGTCAGAACTAGTTACAGCAGACTGGCTGGCACACAATGGAAACTGATGTGAATTTACTACAGCGTGAGTAGGCTGCTTCCCTACAGTATGGTTCAAAGCATAGACAGAAAGAAGAGTCAGACTTTTTGTACTTAATTCGGCATTGTGCCTTTTGTATTTAATTCCGATGCAATTCTGTATTTCATCGTCAATAAGAATTTCAGAGGGATACAGTAAACCTGAAGTGAAGCATCGGAATCTATAACTAGAGTCACAGGAATGGTTGAAAACATAGGCAGTAAGAAGAGTCAGTCTTCATGTACCTAAGTCGGCATTGTGCCTTTTGTATTTAATTCCGATGCAATTTCTGTGTTTCATCGTCAATACGAAGGTCCAAGGGTACAGTAAACCTGGAGTGAAGCATCGGAGTCTATAACTAGTGTCACAGGAGTGGTTCAAAGCGTAAACAGTAGGATGAGTCAGTCTTCTTGTACTTAAGTCGGCATTGTGCCTTTTCTATTTAATTCCGAAGCAATTTCTGTGTGTCATCGTCAATGAGACGGTCAGAGGGATACAGTTAACCTGACGTGAAGCATCGGAATCTATAACCAGAGTCGCAGGAATGGTTCAAAACATAGGCAGTAAGAAGAGTCAGTCTTCTTGTACTTAAGTCGGCATTGTGCCTTTTGTATTTAGTTCCGATGCAATTTCTGTGTTTCATCGTCAATACGAGGTCCAAGGGATACAGTAAACCTGGAGTGAAGCATCGGAGTCTATAACTAGTGTCACAGGAATGGTTCAAAGCATAGACAGAAAGAAGAGTCAGTCTTTTTGTACTTAATTCGGCATTGTGCCTTTTGTATTTAATTCCGATGCAATTCTGTGTTTCATCGTCAATAAGAAGGTCAGAGGGATACAGTAAACCTGAAGTGAAGCATCGGAATCTATAACTAGTGTCACAGGAATGGTTCAAATCTTAGTCAGTAAGAAGAATCAGTCTTCTTGTACTTAATTCGGCATTGTGCCTTTTGTATTTAATTCCGATGCAATTTCTGTGTTTCATCGTCAATAAGAAGGTCCAAGAGATACAGTAAACATGAAGCGAAGCATCGGAATCTATAACTAGTGTCACAGGAATGATTCAAACATAGTCAGTAAGAAGAGTCAGTCTTCTTGTACTTAAGTCGGCATTGTGCCTTTTGTACTTAATTCCGATGCTATTTCTGTGTTTCGTCGTCAATAAAAAGGTCAGAGGGATACAGTAAACCTGAAGTGAAGCATCGGAATCTATAACTAGTGTGACAGGAATGGTTCAAAACATAGTCAGTAAGAAGAGTCAGTCTTCTTGTACTTAAGTAGGCATTGTGCATTTTGTATTTAATTCGGATGCATACTCTGTGTTTCATCGTCAATAAGAAGGTCCAAAGGATACATTAAACATGGAGTGAAGCATCTGAATCTATAACTAGTGTCACAGGGACGGTTCAAAGCGTAGACTGTAAGATGAGTCAGTATTCTTGTACTTAAGTCCGCATTGTGCTTCTTGTATTTAATTCCGATGCAATTTCTGTGTTTCATCGTCACTAAGAAGGTCAGAGGGATACAGTAATCTTGAAGTTAAGCATCGGACTGTATAACTAGTGTCACATGAATGGTTCAAAGCATAGCCAGTAAGAAGAGTCAGTCTTCTTGTAGTTAAGTCGGCATTGGGCCTTTTGTATTTAATTCCGATGCAATTTCTGTGTTGCATCGTCAATAAGAAGGTCCAAGGGATACAGTAAACCTGAAGTGAAGCATCGGAATCTATAACTAGTGTCACAGGAATTTTTCAAAGCATAGACAGTAGGAAGAGTCAGTTATCTGGTACTTAAGTCGGTATTGTGCCTTTTCTATTTAACTCCGATGCAATTTCTGCGTTTCATCGTCATTAAGACGGTCAGAGGGATACAGTAAACCTGAAGTGAAACATCGGAATCTACAACTAGTGTCACAGGAATGGTTCAAAACATAGACTGTAAGAAGAGTCAGTCTTTTTGTACTTAAGTCGGCATTGTGCCTTTTGTATTTAATTCCGATCCAAAATTTGTGTTTCATCGTCAATAAGAAGGTCCAAGGGATACAGTAAACGTGAAGTGAAGCATCGGAATCAATAACTAGTGTCACAGGAATGGTTCAAAGCATAGTCAGTAAGAAGAGTCAGTCTTCTTGTACTTAAGTCGGCATTGTGCCCTTTGTATTTAATTCCGATGCAATTTCTGTGTTTCATCGTCAATAAGAAGGTCAGAGGGATACAGTAAACCTGAAGTGAAGCATCGGAATCTATAACTAGAATCACAGGAATGGTTCAAAACATAGGCAGTAAGAAAAGTCAGTCTTCTTGTACTTAAGTCCGCATTGTGCCTTTTGTATTTAATTCCGATGCAATTTCTGTGTTTCATCGTCAATAAGAAGGTCCAAGGGATACAGTAAACCTGAAGTGAAGCATCGGAATCTATAACTAGTGTCACAGGAATGGTTCAAAGCATAGACAGTAGGAAGAGTCAGTCTTCTAGTACTTAAGTCGGCATTGTGCCTTTTCTATTTAACTCCGATGCAATTTCTGCGTTTCATCGTCAATAAGACGGTCAGAGGGATACAGTAAACCTTAAGTGAATCATCGGAATCTATAACTAGTATCACAGGAATGGTTCAAAACATAGTCAGTAAGAAGAGTCAGTCTTCTTGTACTTAAGTCATCATTGTGCCTTTTCTATTTAATTCTGATTCAATTTCTGTGTTTCATCGTCAATAAGAAGGTCCGAGGTATACAGTAAACCTGGAGTGAAGCATCGGAATCTATAACTAGTGTCACAGGAATGGTTCAAACCATAGACAGTAAGAACAGTCAGACTTCGTTTACTTAAGTCGGCATTGTGCCTTTTGTATTTAATTCCGATGCTATTTCTGTGTTTCATCGTCAATAAGAAGGTCCAAGTGATACAGTAAACCTGGAGTGAAGCATCGGGGTCTATAACTAGTGTCACAGGAATGGTTCAAAATATAGACAGTAAGAAGAGTCAGTCTTCTTGTACTTAAGTCGGCATTTTGCCTTTTGTATTTAATTCCGGTGCAATTTCTGTGTTTCATCGTCAATAAGAAGGTCCAAGGGATACATTAAACCTGGAGTGAAGCATCGGAGTCTACAACTAGTGTCACAGGAATGGTTCAAAACATAGGCAGTAAGAAGAGTCAGTATTCTAATACTTAAATCGGCATTGTGCCTTTTGTATTTACTTCCGATGCAATTTCTGTGTTTCATCGTCACTAAGGAGGTCAGAGGGATACAGTAATCCTGAAGTTAAGCATCGGAATCTATAACTAGTGTCACTGGAATGGTTCAAAGCATAGTTAGTAAGAAGAGTCAGTCTTCATGTACTTAAGTCGGCATTGTGCCTTTTGTATTTAATTCCGTTGCAATTTCTGTGTCTCATCGTCAATAAGAAGGTCCAAGGGATACGGTAAACCTGAAATGAAAAAGCGGAATCTATAACTATTGTCACAGGTATGGTTCAAAGCATAGACAGAAAGAAGAGTCAGACTTTTTGTACTTAATTCGGCATTGTGCCTTTTGTATTTAATTCCGATGCAATTCTGTATTTCATCGTCAATAAGAATTTCAGAGGGATACAGTAAACCTGAAGTGAAGCATCGGAATCTATAACTAGAGTCACAGGAATGGTTGAAAACATAGGCAGTAAGAAGAGTCAGTCTTCATGTACCTAAGTCGGCATTGTGCCTTTTGTATTTAATTCCGATGCAATTTCTGTGTTTCATCGTCAATACGAAGGTCCAAGGGTACAGTAAACCTGGAGTGAAGCATCGGAGTCTATAACTAGTGTCACAGGAGTGGTTCAAAGCGTAAACAGTAGGATGAGTCAGTCTTCTTGTACTTAAGTCGGCATTGTGCCTTTTCTATTTAATTCCGAAGCAATTTCTGTGTGTCATCGTCAATGAGACGGTCAGAGGGATACAGTTAACCTGACGTGAAGCATCGGAATCTATAACCAGAGTCGCAGGAATGGTTCAAAACATAGGCAGTAAGAAGAGTCAGTCTTCTTGTACTTAAGTCGGCATTGTGCCTTTTGTATTTAGTTCCGATGCAATTTCTGTGTTTCATCGTCAATACGAGGTCCAAGGGATACAGTAAACCTGGAGTGAAGCATCGGAGTCTATAACTAGTGTCACAGGAATGGTTCAAAGCATAGACAGAAAGAAGAGTCAGTCTTTTTGTACTTAATTCGGCATTGTGCCTTTTGTATTTAATTCCGATGCAATTCTGTGTTTCATCGTCAATAAGAAGGTCAGAGGGATACAGTAAACCTGAAGTGAAGCATCGGAATCTATAACTAGTGTCACAGGAATGGTTCAAATCTTAGTCAGTAAGAAGAATCAGTCTTCTTGTACTTAATTCGGCATTGTGCCTTTTGTATTTAATTCCGATGCAATTTCTGTGTTTCATCGTCAATAAGAAGGTCCAAGAGATACAGTAAACATGAAGCGAAGCATCGGAATCTATAACTAGTGTCACAGGAATGATTCAAACATAGTCAGTAAGAAGAGTCAGTCTTCTTGTACTTAAGTCGGCATTGTGCCTTTTGTACTTAATTCCGATGCTATTTCTGTGTTTCGTCGTCAATAAAAAGGTCAGAGGGATACAGTAAACCTGAAGTGAAGCATCGGAATCTATAACTAGTGTGACAGGAATGGTTCAAAACATAGTCAGTAAGAAGAGTCAGTCTTCTTGTACTTAAGTAGGCATTGTGCATTTTGTATTTAATTCGGATGCATACTCTGTGTTTCATCGTCAATAAGAAGGTCCAAAGGATACATTAAACATGGAGTGAAGCATCTGAATCTATAACTAGTGTCACAGAGACGGTTCAAAGCGTAGACTGTAAGATGAGTCAGTATTCTTGTACTTAAGTCCGCATTGTGCTTCTTGTATTTAATTCCGATGCAATTTCTGTGTTTCATCGTCACTAAGAAGGTCAGAGGGATACAGTAATCTTGAAGTTAAGCATCGGACTGTATAACTAGTGTCACATGAATGGTTCAAAGCATAGCCAGTAAGAAGAGTCAGTCTTCTTGTAGTTAAGTCGGCATTGGGCCTTTTGTATTTAATTCCGATGCAATTTCTGTGTTGCATCGTCAATAAGAAGGTCCAAGGGATACAGTAAACCTGAAGTGAAGCATCGGAATCTATAACTAGTGTCACAGGAATTTTTCAAAGCATAGACAGTAGGAAGAGTCAGTTATCTGGTACTTAAGTCGGTATTGTGCCTTTTCTATTTAACTCCGATGCAATTTCTGCGTTTCATCGTCATTAAGACGGTCAGAGGGATACAGTAAACCTGAAGTGAAACATCGGAATCTACAACTAGTGTCACAGGAATGGTTCAAAACATAGACTGTAAGAAGAGTCAGTCTTTTTGTACTTAAGTCGGCATTGTGCCTTTTGTATTTAATTCCGATCCAAAATTTGTGTTTCATCGTCAATAAGAAGGTCCAAGGGATACAGTAAACGTGAAGTGAAGCATCGGAATCAATAACTAGTGTCACAGGAATGGTTCAAAGCATAGTCAGTAAGAAGAGTCAGTCTTCTTGTACTTAAGTCGGCATTGTGCCCTTTGTATTTAATTCCGATGCAATTTCTGTGTTTCATCGTCAATAAGAAGGTCAGAGGGATACAGTAAACCTGAAGTGAAGCATCGGAATCTATAACTAGAATCACAGGAATGGTTCAAAACATAGGCAGTAAGAAAAGTCAGTCTTCTTGTACTTAAGTCCGCATTGTGCCTTTTGTATTTAATTCCGATGCAATTTCTGTGTTTCATCGTCAATAAGAAGGTCCAAGGGATACAGTAAACCAGGAGTGAAGCATCGGAGTCTATAACTAGTGTCACAGGAGAGGTTCAAACATAGATAGTAAGATGAGTCAGTCTTCTTGTACTTAATTCAGCATTGTGCATTTTGTATTTAATTCCGATGCAATTTCTGTGTTTCATCGTCAATACGAAGGTCAGAGGGATACAGTAAATGTGAAGTGAAGCATCGGAATCAATGACTAGTGTCACAGGAATGGTTCAAAGCATAGTCAGTAAAAAGAGTCAGTCTTCTTGTACTTAAGTCGGCATTGTGCCTTTTGTATTTAATTCCGATGCTATTTCTGTGTTTCGTCGTCAATAAAAAGGTCCAAGGGATACAGTAAACCTGGAGTGAAGCATCGGAATCTATAACTAGTGTCACAGGGGTGGTTCAAAACATAGAAAGTAAGATGAGTCAGTATTCTTGTACTTAAGTCGGCATTGTGCCTTTTGTATTTACATCCGATGCAATTTCTGTGTTTCATCGTCAATAAGAAGGTCCAAGGGATACAGTAAACCTGAAGTGAAGCATCGGAATCTATAACTAGTGTCACAGGATTAGTTCAAAGCATAGTCAGTAAAAAGAGTCAGTCTTCTTGTACTTCAGTCATCATTGTGCATTTTCTATTTAATTCTGACGCAATTTCTGAGTTTCATCGTCAATAAGAAGGTCCAAGGGATACAGTAAACCTGACGTGAAGCATCGGAATCTATAACTATTGTCACAGGAATGGTTCAAAGCATAGTTAGTAAGAAGAGTCAGCCTTCATGTACTTAAGTCGGCATTGTGCCTTTTGTATTTAATTCCGATGCTATTTGTGTGTTTCATCGTCAATAAAAAGGTCCAAGGGATACGGTAAACCTGGAGTGAAGCATCGGAATCTATAACTAGTGTCACAGGGACGGTTCAAAGCGTAGACTGTAAGATGAGTCAGTATTCTTGTACTTAAGTCGGCATTGTGCTTCTTGTATTTAATTCCGATGCAATTTCTGTGTTTCATCGTCAATAAGAAGGTCAGAGGGATACAGTAAACCTGAAGTGAAGCATCGGAATCTATAACTAGGGTCACAGGAATGGTTCAAAACATAGGCAGTAAGAAAAATCAGTCTTCTTGTACTTAAGTCGGCATTGTGCCTTTTGTATTTAATTCCGATGCAATTTTTGTGTTTCATCGTCAATAAGAAGGTCCAAGGGATACAGTAAACCTGGAGTGAAGCATCGGAGTCTATAACTAGTGTTACAGGAAAGGTTCAAACATAGATAGTAAGATGAGTCAGTCTTCTTGTACTTAATTCAGCATTGTGCCTTTTGTATTTAATTCCGATGCAATTTCTGTGTTTCATCGTCAATACGAAGGTCAGAGGGATACAGTAAACGTGAAGTGAAGCATCGGAACCAATAACTAGTGTCACAGGAATGGTTCAAAGCATAGTCAGTAAGAAGAGTCAGTCTTCTTGTACTTAAGTCGGCATTGTGCCTTTTGTATTTAATTCCGATGCTATTTGTGTGTTTCATCGTCAATAAAAAGGTCCAAGGGATACAGTAAACCTGGAGTGAAGCATCGGAATCTATAACTAGTGTCACAGGGGTGGTTCAAAACATAGAAAGTAAGATGAGTCAGCATTCTTGTACTTAAGTCGGCATTGTGCCTTTTGTATTTACATCCGATGCAATTTCTGTGTTTCATCGTCAATAAGAAGGTCCAAGGGATACAGTAAACCTGAAGTGAAGCATCGGAATCTATAACTAGTGTCACAGGATTAGTTCAAAGCATAGTCAGTAAGAAGAGTCAGTCTTCTTGTACTTCAGTCATCATTGTGCATTTTCTATTTAATTCTGACGCAATTTCTGGGTTTCATCGTCAATAAGAAGGTCCAAGGGATACAGTAAACCTGCAGTGAAGCATCGGAATCTATAACTAATGTCACAGGAATGGTTCAAAGCATAGACAGTAAGGAGAGTCATACTTCTTTTACTTAAGTCGGCATTGTGCCTTTTGTATTTAATTCCGATGCAATTTCTGTGTTTCATCGTCAATAAGAAAGTCCAGGGGATACAGTAAACCTGGAGTGAAGCATCGGAGTCTACAACTAGTGTCACAGGAATGGTTCAAAACATAGGCAGTAAGAAGAGTCAGTATTCTAATACTTAAATCGGCATTGTGCCTTTTGTATTTAATTCCGATGCAATTTCTGTGTTTCATCGTCAATAAGAAGGTCAGAGGGATACAGTAAACCTGAAGTGAAGCATCGGAATCTATGACTAGTGTCACAGGAATGGTTCAAAACATAGTCAGTAACAAGAGTCAGTCTTCTTGTACTTAAGTCGGCATTGTGCATTTTGTATTTAATTCGGATGCATACTCTGTGTTTCATCGTCAATAAGAAGGTCCAAAGTATACATTAAACCTGGAGTGTAGCATCTGAATCTATAACTAGTGTCACAGGGACAGGTCAAAGCGTAGACTGTAAGATGAGTCAGTATTCTTATACTTAAGTCGGCATTGTGCTTCTTGTATTTAATTCCGATGCAATTTCTGTGTTTCATCGTCACTAAGAAGGTCAGAGGGATACAGTAATCCTGAAGTTAAGCATCGGACTCTATAACTAGTGTCACAAGAATGGTTCAAAGCATAGTCAGTAAGAAGAGTCAGTCTTCTTGTAGTTAAGTCGGCATTGAGCCTTTTGTATTTAATTCCGATGCAATTTCTGTGTTGCATCGTCAATAAGAAGGTCCAAGGGATACAGTAAACCTGAAGTGAAGCATCGGAATCTATAACTAGTGTCACAGGAATGGTTCAAAGCATAGACAGTAGGAAGAGTCAGTCTTCTAGTACTTAAGTCGGCATTGTGCCTTTTCTATTTAACTCCGATGCAATTTCTGCGTTTCATCGTCAATAAGACGGTCAGAGGGATACAGTAAACCTGAAGTGAATCATCGGAATCTATAACTAGTATCACAGGAATGGTTCAAAACATAGTCAGTAAGAAGAGTCAGTCTTCTTGTACTTAAGTCATCATTGTGCCTTTTCTGTTTAATTCTGATTCAATTTCTGTGTTTCATCGTCAATAAGAAGGTCCGAGGTATACAGTAAACCTGGAGTGAAGCATCGGAATCTATAACTAGTGTCACAGGAATGGTTCAAACCATAGACAGTAAGAACAGTCAGACTTCGTTTACTTAAGTCGGCATTGTGCCTTTTGTATTTAATTCCGATGCTATTTCTGTGTTTCATCGTCAATAAGAAGGTCCAAGTGATACAGTAAACCTGGAGTGAAGCATCGGGGTCTATAACTAGTGTCACAGGAATGGTTCAAAATATAGACAGTAAGATGAGTCAGTCTTCTTGTACTTAAGTCGGCGTTTTGCCTTTTGTATTTAATTCCGGTGCAATTTCTGTGTTTCATCGTCAATAAGAAGGTCCAAGGGATACATTAAACCTGGAGTGAAGCATCGGAATCTATAACTAGTGTCACAGGGACGGTGCAAAGCATAGACAGTAAGATGAGTCAGTATTCTTGTACTTAAGTCGGCATTGTACTTTTTGCATTTAATTCCGATGCAATTTCTGTGTTTCATCGTCACTAAGCAGGTCAGAGGGATACAGTAATCCTGAAGTTAAGCATCGGAATCTATAACTAGTGTCACTGGAATGGTTCAAAGCATAGTTAGTAAGAAGAGTCAGTCTTCATGTACTTAAGTCGGCATTGTGCCTTTTGTATTTAATTCCGTTGCAATTTCTGTGTCTCATCGTCAATAAGAAGGTCCAAGGGATACAGTAAACCTGAAATGAACCAGCAGAATCTATAACTATTGTCACAGGTATGGTTCAAAGCATAGACAGAAAGAAGAGTCAGACTTTTTGTACTTAATTCGGCATTGTGCCTTTTGTATTTAATTCCGATGCAATTCTGTATTTCATCGTCAATAAGAATTTCAGAGGGATACAGTAAACCTGAAGTGAAGCATCGGAATCTATAACTAGAGTCACAGGAATGGTTCAAAACATAGGCAGTAAGAAGAGTCAGTCTTCATGTACTTAAGTCGGCATTGTGCCTTTTGTATTTAGTTCCGATGCAATTTCTGTGTTTCATCGTCAATACGAAGGTCGAAGGGTACAGTAAACCTGGAGTGAAGCATCGGAGTCTATAACTAGTGTCACAGGAGTGGTTCAAAGCGTAAACAGTAGGATGAGTCAGTCTTCTTGTACTTAAGTCGGCATTGTGCCTTTTCTATTTAATTCCGAAGCAATTTCTGTGTGTCATCGTCAATGAGACGGTCAGAGGGATACAGTTAACCTGACGTGAAGCATCGGAATCTATAACCAGAGTCGCAGGAATGGTTCAAAACATAGGCAGTAAGAAGAGTCAGTCTTCATGTACTTAAGTCGGCATTGTGCCTTTTGTATTTAGTTCCGATGCAATTTCTGTGTTTCATCGTCAATACGAAGGTCCAAGGGATACAGTAAACCTAGAGTGAAGCATCGGAGTCTATAACTAGTGTCACAGGAATGGTTCAAAGCATAGACAGAAAGAAGAGTGAGTCTTTTTGTACTTAATTCGGCATTGTGCCTTTTGTATTTAATTCCGATGCAATTCTGTGTTTCATCGTCAATAAGAAGGTCAGAGGGATACAGTAAACCTGAAGTGAAGCATCGGAATCTATAACTAGTGTCACAGGAATGGTTCAAATCTTAGTCAGTAAGAAGAATCAGTCTTCTTGTGCTTAATTCGGCATTGTGCCTTTTGTATTTAATTCCGATGCAATTTCTGTGTTTCATCGTCAATAAGAAGGTCCAAGAGATACAGTAAACATGAAGCGAAGCATCGGAATCTATAACTAGTGTCACAGGAATGATTCAAACATAGTCAGTAAAAAGAGTCAGTCTTCTTGTACTTAAGTCGGCATTGTGCCTTATGTACTTAATTCCGATGCTATTTCTGTGTTTCGTCGTCAATAAAAAGGTCAGAGGGATACAGTAAACCTGAAGTGAAGCATCGGCATCTATAACTAGTGTGACAGGAATGGTTCAAAACATAATCAGTAAGAAGAGTCAGTCTTCTTGTACTTAAGTAGGCATTTTGCATTTTGTATTTAATTCGGATGCATACTCTGTGTTTCATCGTCAATAAGAAGGTCCAAAGGATACGTTAAACATGGAGTGAAGCATCTGAATCTATAACTAGTGTCACAGGGACGGTTCAAAGCGTAGACTGTAAGATGAGTCAGTATTCTTGTACTTAAGTCCGCATTGTGCTTCTTGTATTTAATTCCGATGCAATTCCTGTGTTTC
The DNA here is from genome assembly GCF_021461385.2 of Schistocerca piceifrons. Lineage (NCBI taxonomy): Eukaryota > Metazoa > Arthropoda > Insecta > Orthoptera > Acrididae > Schistocerca > Schistocerca piceifrons. Next base: position 8,017,369 of record NC_060140.1, read on the forward strand.
ATCGTCACTAAGAAGGTCAGAGGGATACAGTAATCTTGAAGTTAAGCATCGGACTGTATAACTAGTGTCACATGAATGGTTCAAAGCATAGCCAGTAAGAAGAGTCAGTCTTCTTGTAGTTAAGTCGGCATTGGGCTTTTTGTATTTAATTCCGATGCAATTTCTGTGTTGCATCGTCAATAAGAAGGTCCAAGGGATACAGTAAACCTGAAGTGAAGCATCGGAATCTATAACTAGTGTCACAGGAATTTTTCAAAGCATAGACAGTAGGAAGAGTCAGTTATCTAGTACTTAAGTCGGCATTGTGCCTTTTCTATTTAACTCCGATGCAATTTCTGCGTTTCATCGTCATTAAGACGGTCAGAGGGATACAGTAAACCTGAAGTGAAACATCGGAATCTACAACTAGTGTCACAGGAATGGTTCAAAACATAGACTGTAAGAAGAGTCAGTCTTTTTGTACTTAAGTCGGCATTGTGCCTTTTGTATTTAATTCCGATCCAAAATTTGTGTTTCATCGTCAATAAGAAGGTCCAAGGGATACAGTAAACGTGAAGTGAAGCATCGGAATCAATAACTAGTGTCACAGGAATGGTTCAAATCATAGTCAGTAAGAAGAGTCAGTCTTCTTGTACTTAAGTCGGCATTGTGCCCTTTGTATTTAATTCCGATGCAATTTCTGTGTTTCATCGTCAATAAGAAGGTCAGAGGGATACAGTAAACCTGAAGTGAAGCATCGGAATCTATAACTAGAATCACAGGAATGGTTCAAAACATAGGCAGTAAGAAAAGTCAGTCTTCTTGTACTTAAGTCCGCATTGTGCCTTTTGTATTTAATTCCGATGCAATTTCTGTGTTTCATCGTCAATAAGAAGGTCCAAGGGATACAGTAAACCTGGAGTGAAGCATCGGAGTCTATAACTAGTGTCACAGGAAAGGTTCAAACATAGATAGTAAGATGAGTCAGTCTTCTTGTACTTAATTCAGCATTGTGCATTTTGTATTTAATTCCGATGCAATTTCTGTGTTTCATCGTCAATACGAAGGTCAGAGGGATACAGTAAACGTGAAGTGAAGCATCGGAATCAATAACTAGTGTCACAGGAATGGTTCAAAGCATAGTCAGTAAAAAGAGTCAGTCTTCTTGTACTTCAGTCATCATTGTGCATTTTCTATTTAATTCTGACGCAATTTCTGAGTTTCATCGTCAATAAGAAGGTCCAAGGGATACAGTAAACCTGGAGTGAAGCATCGGAATCCATAACTAGTGTCCCAGGGATGGTTCAAAACATAGACAGTAAGAAGAGTCAGTCTTCTTGTACTTAAGTCGGCATTATGCCTTTTGTTTTTATTTCCGATGAAATTTCTGTGTTTCATCGTCATTAAGAAGATCAGAGGGTTACAGTAATCCTGAAGTGAAGCGTCGGAATCTAAGACTAGTGTCACAGGAATGGTTCAAAACATAGTCAGTAAGAAGAGTCAGTCTTCTTGTACTTAAGTCGGTATTGTGCCTTTTGTATTTAATTCCGATACAATTTCTGTGTTTCATCGTCAATAAGAAGGTACAAGGGATACAGTAAACCTGAAGTGAATCATCGGAATCTATAACTAGTATCACAGGAATGGTTCAAAACATAGTCAGTAAGAAGAGTCAGTCTTCTTGTACTTAAGTCATCATTGTGCCTTTTCTATTTAATTCTAATGCAATTTCTGTGTTTCATCGTCAATAAGAAGGTCCGAGGTATACAGTAAACCTGGAGTGAAGCATCGGAATCTATAACTAGTGTCACAGGAATGGTTCAAACCATAGACAGTAAGAACAGTCAGACTTCTTTTACTTAAGTCGGCATTGTGCCTTTTGTATTTAATTCCGATGCTATTTCTGTGTTTCATCGTCAATAAGAAGGTTCAAGGGATACAGTAAACCTGGAGTGAAGCATCGGGGTCTATAACTAGTGTCACAGGAATGGTTCAAAACATAGACAGTAAGAAGAGTCAGTCTTCTTGTACTTAAGTCGGCATTGTGCCTTTTGTATTTAATTCCGATGCAATTTCTGTGTTTCATCGTCAATAAGAAGGTCCAAGGGATACATTAAACCTGAAGTGAAGCATCGGAATCTATAACTAGTGTCACAGGGACGGTGCAAAACATAGACAGTAAGATGAGTCAGTATTCTTGTACTTTAGTCGGCATTGTACTTTTTGTATTTAATTCCGATGCAATTTCTGTGTTTCATCGTCACTAAGCAGGTCAGAGGGATACAGTAATCCTGAAGTTAAGCATCGGAATCTATAACTAGTGTCACTGGAATGGTTCAAAGCATAGTCAGTAAGAAGAGTCAGTCTTCTTTTAGTTAAGTCGGTATTGTGCCTTTTGTATTTAATTCCAATGCTATTTCTGTGTTTCATCGTCAATAAGAAGGTCCAAGGGATACAGTAAACCTGGAGTGAAGCATCGGGGTCAATAACTAGTGTCACAGGAATGGTTCAAAACATAGTCAGTAAGAAGAGTCAGTCTTCTTGTACTTAAGTCGGCATTGTGCCTTTTCTATTTAATTCCGAAGCAATTTCTGTCTGTCATCGTCAATGAGACGGTCAGAGGGATACAGTTAACCTGACGTGAAGCATCGGAATCTATAACTATTGTCACAGGAATGGTTCAAAGCATAGTTAGTAAGAAGAGTCAGTCTTCATGTACTTAAGTCGGCATTGTGCCTTTTGTATTTAATTCCGATGCAATTTCTGTGTTTCATCGTCAATAAGAAGGTCCAAGGGATACAGTAAACCTGAAATGAACCAGCGGAATCTATAACAAGGGTCACAGGAATGGTTCAAAGCATAGACAGAAAAAAGAGTCAGACTTTTTGTACTTAATTCGGCATTGTGCCTTTTGTATTTAATTCCGATGCAACTCTGTATTTCATCGTCAATAAGAATTTCAGAGGGATACAGTAAACCTGAAGTGAAGCATCGGAATCTATAACTAGAGTCACAGGAATGGTTCAAAACATAGGCAGTAAGAAGAGTCAGTCTTCATGTACTTAAGTCGGCATTGTGCCTTTTGTATTTAATTCCGATGCAATTTCTGTGTTTCATCGTCAATATGAAGGTCCAAGGTATACAGTAAACCTGGAGTGAAGCATCGGAGTCTATAACTAGTGTCACAGGAATGGTTCAAAGCATAGACGGAAAGAAGAGTCAGTCTTTCTGTACTTAATTCGGCATTGTGCCTTTTGTATTTAATTCCGATGCAATTCTGTGTTTCATCGTCAATAAGAAGGTCAGAGGGATACAGTAAACCTGAAGTGAAGCATCGGAATCTATAACTAATGTCACAGGAATGGTTCAAAACTTAGTCAGTAAGAAGTCAGTCTTCTTGTACTTAATTCGGCATTGTGCCTTTTGTATTTAATTCCGATGCAATTTCTGTGTTTCATCGTCAATAAGAAGGTCCAAGAGATACAGTAAACATGAAGCGAAGCATCGGAATCTCTAACTAGTGTCACAGGAATGGTTCAAAACATAGTCAGTAAGAAGAGTCAGTCTTCTTGTACTTAAGTCGGCATTGTGCCTTTTGTACTTAATTCCGATGCTATTTCTGTGTTTCATCGTCAATAAAAAGGTCCAAGGGATACAGTAATCCTGGAGTGAAGCATCGGAATCTATAAGTAGTGTAACAGGGGTGGTTCAAAACATAGAAAGTAGGATGAGTCAGTATTCTTGTACTTAAGTCGGCATTGTGCCTTTTGTATTTACATCCGATGCAATTTCTGTGTTTCATCGTCAATACGAAGGTCCAAGGGATACAGTAAACCTGAAGTGAAGCATCGGAATCTATAACTAGTGTCACAGGATTAGTTCAAAGCATAGTCAGTAAGAAGAGTCAGTCTTCTTGTACTTCAGTCATCATTGTGCATTTTCTATTTAATTCTGACGCAATTTCTGTGTTTCATCGCCAATAAGAATGTCCAAGGGATACAGTAAACCTTGAGTGAAGCATCGGAATCTCTAACTAATGTCACAGGAATGGTTCAAAACATAGACAGTAAGAAGAGTCATACTTCTTTTACTTAAGTCGGCATTGTGCCTTTTGTATTTAATTCCGATGCAATTTCTGTGTTTCATCGTCAATAAGAAAGTCCAAAGGATACAGTAAACCTCGAGTGAAGCATCGAAGTCTATAACTAGTGTCACAGGAATGGTTCAAAACATAGGCAGTAAGAAGAGTCAGTATTCTTATACTTAATTCGGCATTGTGGCTTTTGTATTTAATTCCGATGCAATTTCTGTGTTTCATCGTCAATACGAAGGTCAGAGGGATACAGTAAACGTGAAGTGAAGCATCGGAATCAATAACTAGTGTCACAGGAATGGTTCAAAGCATAGTCAGTAAGAAGTGTCAGTCTTCTTGTACTTAAGTCGGTATTGTGCCTTTTGTATTTAATTCCGATGCAATTTATGTGTTTCATCGTCAATAAGAAGGTCCAAGTGATACAGTAAACCTGAAGTGAAGCATCGGAATCTATAACTAGTGTCACAGGAATGGTTCAAAACATAGACAGTGGGAAGAGTCAGTCTTCTTGTACTTCAGTCGGCATTGTGCCTTTTGTATTTACATCCGATGCAATTTCTGTGTTTTATCGTCAATAAGAAGGTCCAAGGGATACAGTAAACGTGAAGTGAAGCATCGGAATCTATAACTAGTGTCACAGGATTAGTTCAAAGCATAGTCAGTAAGAATAGTCAGTCTTCTTCTACTTCAGTCATCATTGTGCATTTTCTATTTTATTCTGATGCAATATCTGTGTTTCATCGTCAATAAGAAGGTCCAAGGGATACAGTAAACCTGTAGTGAAGCATCGGAATCTATAACTAGTGTCACAGGAATGGTTCAAAACATAGACAGTGGGAACAGTCAGTCTTCTTGTAGTTAAGTCGGCATTGTGCATATTGTATTTAATTCCGATGCAATTTCTGTGTTTCATCGTCAATAAGAAAGTCAAAGGGATACAGTAAACCTGGAGTCAAGCATCGGAGTCAATAACTAGTGTCACAGGAATGGTTCAAAACATAGGCAGTAAGACGAGTCAGTATTCTAATACTTAAATAGGCATTGTGCCTTTTGTATTTAATTCCGATGTAATTTCTGTGTTTCATCGTCAATAAGAAGGTCAGAGGGATACAGTAAACCTGAAGTTAAGCATCGGAATCTATAACTAGTGACACAGGAATGGTTCAAAACACAGTCAGTAAGAAGTGTCAGTCTTCTTGCACTTAAGTCGGCATTGTGCATTTTGTATTTAATTCGGATGCATACTCTCTGTTTCATCGTCATTAAGAAGGTCCAAAGGATACATTAAACCTGGAGTGAAGCATCGGAATCTATAATTAGTGTCACAGGGACGGTTCAAAACGTAGACTCTAAGATGAGTCAGTATTCTTGTACTTATGTCGGCATTGTGGTTCTTGTAATTAATTCCGATGCAATTTCTGTATTTCATCGTCACTAAGAAGGTCAGAGGGTTACAGTAATCCTGAAGTTAAGCATCGGACTCTATAACTAGTGTCACATGAATGGTTAAAGCATAGTCAGTAGGAAGAGTCAGTCTTCTTGTAGTTAAGTCGGCATTGTGCGTTTTGCATTTAATTCCGATGCAATTTCTGTGTTTCATTGTCAATAAGAAGGTCCAAGGTATACAGTAAACCTGAAATGAACCATCGGAATCTATTACTAGTGTCACAGGAATGGTTCAAAATATAGACAGTAGGAAAAGTCAGTCTACTTGTACTAAAGTCGGCATTGTGCATTTGTATTTAATTCCGATGCAAAATCTGTGTTTCATCGTCAATACGTAGGTCCAAGGGATACAGTAGACCTGAATTGAAGCATCGGAATCTATAACTAGCGTCACAGGAATGGTTCAAAACATAGACAGTAAGAAGAGTCAGTCTTCTTGTACTTAAGTCGGCATTGTACCCTTTGTATTTAATTCCGATGCAATTTCTGTGTTACATCGTCAATAAGAAGGTCAGAGGGATACAGTAAACCTGAAGTGAAGCATCGGAATCTATAACTAGAGTCACAGGAATGGTTCAAATCATAGACAGTAAGAAGAGTCAGTCTTCTTGTACTTAAGTCGGCATTGTGCATTTTGTATTTAATTCCGATGCAATTTCTGTGCTTCATCGTCAAAAGAAGGTCAGAGGTATACAGTAAACCTGATGTGAAGCATCGGATTCTATAACTAGTGTCACAGGAGTGGTTCAAAACATAGTCAGTAAGAAGAGTCAGTCTTCTTGTACTTAAGTCGGCATTGTGCCTTTTGTATTTAATTCCGATGCAAAATCTGTGTTTCATCGTCAATACGTAGGTCCTAGGGATACAGTAGACCTGAATTGAAGCATCGGAATCCTTAACTAGTGTCACAGGTATGGTTCAAAACATAGACAGTAAGAAGAGTCAGTCTTCTTGTACTTAAGTCGGCATTGTACCCTTTATATTTAATTCCGATGCGATTTCTGTGTTTCATCGTCAATAAGAAGGTCAGAGGGATACAGTAAACCTGAAGTGAGACATCGGAGTCTATAACTAGTGTCACAGGAAAAGTTCAAACATAGTCAGTAAGAAGAGTCAGTCATCTTGTACTTAATTCAGCATTGTGACTTTTGTATTTAATTCCGATGCAATTTCTGTGTTTCATCGTCAATAAGAAGGACAGAGGGATACTGTAAACCAGAAGTGAGGCATCGGAATCAATAACTAGTGTCACAGGAATGGTTCAAAACATAGACATTCGGAAGAGTCAGTCTTCTTGTACTTAAGTCGTCATTGTGCCTTTTGTATTTAATTCCGATGTAATTTCTGTGTTTCATCGTCAATATGAAGGTCCAAGGGATACAGTAAACCTGGAGTGAAGCATCGGAATCTATAACTAGTTTCTCAGGAATGGTTCAAAACATATACAGTAAGATGAGTCAGTCTTCTTGTACTTAAGTCGGTATTGTGCCTTTTGTATTGAATTCCGTTGCAATTTCTGTGTTTCATCGTCAATAGGAAGGTCCAAGGGATACAGTAAACCTGAAGTCAAGCATCGGAATCTACGACTAGTGTCACAGGAATGGTTCGAAACATAGACAGTAGGAACAGTCGGTCTTCTTGTACTTAAGTCGGAATTGTGCCCATTGTATTCAATTCCGAAGCAATTTCTGTGTTTCATCGTCAATAAGAAGGTCATAGGGATACAGTAAACCTGGAGTGAAGCTTCTGAGTCTATAACTAGTGTCACAGGGATGGTTCAAAACACAGTCAGTAAGAAGTGTCAGCCTTCTTGTACTTAAGTCGGCATTGTGCATTTTGTATATAATTCGGATACATACTCTCTGTTTCATCGTCAATAAGAAGGTGCAAAGGATACACTAAACCTGGAGTGAAGCATCGGAATCTATAACTAGTGTCACAGGGACGGTTCAAAGCGTAGACTGTAAGATGAGTCAGTATTCTTGTACTTAAGTCGGCATTGTGCTTCTTGTATTTAATTCCGATGCAATTTCTGTGTTTCATCGTCACTAAGAAGTTCAGAGGGTTACAGTAATCCTGAAGTTAAGCATCGGGCTCTATAACTAGTGTCACATGAATGGTTCAAAGCATAGTCAGTAAGAAGAGTCAGTCTTCTTGTAGTTAAGTCGGCATTGTGCCTTTTGTATTTAATTCCGATGCAATTTCTGTGTTTCATTGTCAATAAGAAGGTCCAAGGGATACAGTAAACCTGAAATGAACCATCGGAATCTATTACTAGTGTCACAGGAGTGGTTCAAAATATAGACAGTAGGAAAAGTCAGTCTACATGTACTAAAGTCGGCATTGTGCATTTGTATTTAATTTTGATGCAATTTCTGTGTTTCGTCGTCTAAAGATGGTCAGAGGTATACAGTAAACCTGATGTGAAGCATCGGAATCAATAACTAGTGTCACAGGAATGGTTCAAAACATTGTCAGTAAGAAGAGTCAGTCTTCTTGTACTTAAGTCGGTATTGTGCCTTTTGTATTTAATTCCGATGCAATTTCTGTGTTTCATCGTCAATAAGAAGGTCAGAGGGATACAGTAAACCTGAAGTGAAGCATCGGAATCTATAACTAGTGTCATAGGAATGGTTCAAAACATAGGCAGTAAGAAGAGTCAGTCTTCCTGTACTTAAGTCGGCATTGTACCCTTTGTATTTAATTCCGATGGAATTTCTGTGTTTCATCGTCAATAAGAAGGTCAGAGGGATACAGTAAACCTGAAGTGAAGCATCGGAATCTATAACTAGAGTCACAGCAATGGTTCAAAACATAGACAGTAAGAAGAGTCAGTCTTCTTGTACTTAAGTCGGCATTGTGCCTTTTGTATTTAATTCCGATGCAATTTCTGTGTTTCATCGTCAATAAGAAGGTCCAAGGGATACAGTAAACCTGGAGTGAAGCATCGGAGTCTATAACTAGTGTCACAGGAAAGGTTCAAACATAGACAGTAAGAAGAGTCAGTCATCTTGTACTTAATTCGGCATTGTGACTTTTGTATTTAATTCCGATGCAATTTCTGTGTTTCATCGTCAATAAGAAGGTCCAAGGGATACAGTAAACCTGAAGTGAAGCATCGGAATCTATAACTAGTGTCACAGGAATGGTTTAAAACATAGACAGTGGGAAGAGTCAGTCTTCTTGTACTTAAGTCGGCATTGTGCCTATTGTATTTAATTCCGATGCAATTTCTGTGTTTCATCGTCAATCAGAAGGTCCAAGGGACACAGTAAACCTGGAGTGAAGCATCGAAATCTATAACTAGTGTCACAGGAATGGTTCAAAACATAGACATTCGGAAGAGTCTGTCTTCTTGTACTTAAATCGTCATTGTACCTTTTGTATTTAATTCCGATGCAATTTCTGTGTTTCATCGTCAATAAGAAGGTCAGAGGGATACAGTAAACCTGAAGTGAAGCATCGGAATCTATAACTAGTGTCACAGGAATGGTTCAACACATAGACAATAAGAAGAGTCAGTCTTCTTGTACTTAATTCGGCATTCTGCCTTTTGTATTTAATTCACATGCAATTTCTGTGTTTCATCGTCAATAAGAATTTCAGAGGGATACAGTAAACCTGAAATGAAGCATCGGAATCAATAACTAGTGTCACAGGAATGGTTCAAAACGTAGTCAGTAAGAAGAGTCAGTCTTCTTGTACTTAAGTCGTCATTGTGCCTTTTGTATTTAATTCCGATGTAATTTCTGTGTTTCATCGTCAATATGAAGGTCCAAGGGATACAGTAAACCTGGAGTGAAGCATCGGAATCTATAACTAGTTTCTCAGGAATGGTTCAAAACATATATAGTAAGATGAGTCAGTCTTCTTGTACTTATGTCGGTATTGTGCCTTTTGTATTTAATTCCGATGCAATTTCTGTGTTTCATCGTCAATAAGAAGGTCCGAGGGAAACAGTAAACCTCAAGTGAAACATCTGAATAAAAAACTAGTGTCACAGGAATGGTTAAAAACGTAGACAGTAGGAAGAGTCAGTCTTCTTGTACTTAAGTCGGTATTCTGCGTTTTCTATTTAATTCCGATGCATTTTCTGTGTTTCATCGTCAATAAGAAGGACAGAGGGATACAGTAAACCTGAAGTGAAGCATCGGAATCTATAACAAGTGTCACAGGAATGGTTCAAAACATAGAGAGTTGGAAGATTAAGTCTTCTTGTACTTATGTCGGCATTGTGCCTTTTCTATTTAATTCCGATGCAATTTCTGTGTTTCATCGTCAATAAGAAGGTCCAAGGTATACAGTAAACCTGGAGTGAAGCATCGGAATCTATAACTAGTGTCACAGGAATGGTTCAAAACATAGAGAGTTGGAAGATTAAGTCTTCTTGTACTTATGTCGGCATTGTGCCTTTTCTATTTAATTCCGATGCAATTTCTGTGTTTCATCGTCAATAAGAAGGTCCTAGGTATACAGTAAACCTGGAGTGAAGCATCGGAATCTATAACTAGTGTCACAGGAATGGTTCAAACCATAGACAGTAAGAAGAGTCAGACTTCTTTTACTTAAGTCGGTATTGTGCCTTTTGTATTTAATTCCGATGCAATTTCTGTGTTTCATCGTCAATAAGAAGGTCCAAGGGATACAGTAAACCTGAAGTGAAGCATCGGAATCTATGACTTGTGTCACAGGAATGGTTCAGAACATAGATAGTAGGAAGAGTCAGTCTTCTTGTACTTAAGTCGGTATAGTGCCTATTGTATTTAATTCCGATGCAATTTCTGTGTTTCATCGTCAATAAGAAGGTCCAAGGGATACAGTAAACCTGGAATGAAGCATTGGAATCCATAACTAGTGTCCCAGGGATGGTTCAAATCATAGACAGTAAGAAGAGTCAGTCTTCTTGTACTTAAGTCGGCATTGTGCCTTTTGTATTTAATTCCGATGAAATTTCTATGTTTCATCGTCATTAAGAAGATCAGAGGGTTACAGTAATCCTGAAGTCAAGCGTCGGAATCTAAGACTAGTGTCACAGGAATGGTTGAAAACATAGTCAGTAAGAAGAGTCAGCCTTCTTGTACTTAAGTCGGTATTGTGCCTTTTGTATTTAATTCCGATGCTATTTCTGTGTTTCATCGGCAATAAGAAGGTCCAAGGGATACAGTAAAAATTGGAGTGAAGCATCGGAATCTATAACTAGTGTCACAGGAATGGTTCAAACCATAGACAGTAAGAAGAGTCAGACGTCTTTTACTTAAGTCGGCATTATGCCATTTGTGTTTAATTCCGATGCAATTTCTGTGTTTCATCGTCAATAAGAAGGTCCAAGGGATACAGTAAACCTGAAGTGAAGCATCGGAATCTATAACTAGTGTAACAGGAATGGTTCAAAACATAGTCAGTAAGAAGAGTCAGTCTTCTTAAGTCGGCATTGTGCTTTTTGTATTTAATTCCGATGCGATTTCTGTGTTTCATCGTCAATAAGAAGGTCAGAGGGATACAGTAAACCTGCAGTGAAGCATCGGAATCTATAACTAGTGTCACAGGGACGGTTCAAAACATAGACAGTAAGATGAGTCAGTATTCTTGAACTTAAGTCGGCATTGTGCTTTTTCTATTTAATTCCGATGCAATTTCTCTGTCTCATCGTCAATAAGACGGGCCAAGGGATACAGTAAACCTGAAGTGAAGCGACGGAATAAAAAACTAGTGTCACAGGAATGGTTCAAAACATAGACAGTAGGACGAGTCAGTCTTCTTGTACTTATGTAGGCATTGTGCCTTTTCTTTTTAATTCCGATGCAATTTATGTGTTTCATCGTCAATAAGACGGTCAGAGGGATACAGTAAACCTGAAGTGAAGCATCGGAATCTATGCCTAGTGTCACAGGATTGGTTCAAAACATAGACAGTAAGAAGAGTCAGTCTTCTTGTACCTAATTCGGCATTGTGCCTTTTGTATTTAATTCTGATGCAATTTCTGTGTTTCATCGTCAATAAGAAGGTCAGAGGGATACAGTAAACCTGGAGTGAAGCATCGGAATCTATAACTAGTGTTACAGGGACGGTTCAAATCATAGAGAGTAAGATGAGTCATTATTCTAGTACTTAAGTCGGCATTGTGCATTTTCTATTTAATTCCGATGCAATTTCTGTGTTTCATCTTCAATAAGAAGGGCCAAGGGATACAGTAAACCTGACGTGAAGCATCGGAATAAAAAACTAGTGTCACAGGAATGGTTCAAAACATAGGCAGTAGGAAGAGTCAGTCTTCTTGTACTTAAGTCGGTATTGTGCATTTCCAATTTAATTCCGATGCAATTTCTGTGTTTCATCGTCAATAAGAAGGTCAGAGGGATACTGTAAACCTGAAGTGAAGCATCGGAATCTATAAGTAGTGTCACACGAATGGTTCAAATCATAGACAGTTGGAAGACTCAGTCTTCTTGTACTTAAGTCGGCATTGTGCCTTTTGTATTTAATTCCGATGCAATTTCTGTGTTTCATCGTCAATAAGAAGGTCCAAGTGATACAGTAAACCTGAAATGAACCGTCGGAATCTGTAACTAGTGTCACAGGAATGCTTCAAAACATAGTCAGTAAGAAGAGTCAGTCTTCTTGTACTTAAGTCGGTATTGTGCCTTTTCTATTTAATTCCGATTCAATTTCTGTGTTTCATCGTCCATAAGAGGGTCAGAGGGATACAGTAAACCTGAAGTGAAGCATCGGAATCTATAACTAGTGTCACGGGAATGGTTCAAAACATAGAGAGTTGGAAGATTCAGTCTTCTTGTACTTAAGTCGTCATTGTGCCTTTTGTATTTAATTCCGATGCAATTTCTGTGTTTCATCGTCTATAAGAGGGTCAGAGGGATACAGTAAACCTGAAGTGAAGCATCGGAATCTATAACTAGTGTCACAGGAATGGTTCAAAACATAGAGAGTTGGAAGATTCAGTCTTCTTGTACTTAAGTCGTCATTGTGCCTTTTGTATTTCATTCCAATGCAATTACTGTGTTTCATCGTCCATAAGAAGGTCCGAGGGAAACAGTAAACCTCAAGTGAGGCATCTAAATAAAAACTAGTGTCACCGGAATGGTTGAAGTAAAGACAGTAGGAAGAGTCTGTCTTCTTGTACTTAAGTCGGTATAGTGCGTTTTCTATTCAATTCCGATGCAATTTCTGTGTTTCATCGTCAATAAGTAGGTCAGAGGTATACAGTAAACCTGAAGTGAAGCATCGGAATCTATAACTAGTGTCACAGGCATGGTTCACAACATAGAGAGTTGAAAGATTCAGTGTTCTTGTACTTATGTCGGCATTGTGCCTTTTCTATTTAATTCCGATGCAATTTCTGTGTTTCATCGTCAATAAGACGGTCAGAGGGTAACACTAATCCTGAAGTGAAGCATCGGAATCTAAGACTAGTGTCACAGGAATGGTTCAAAACATAGTCAGTAAGAAGAGTCAGTCTTATTGTACTTAAGTCATCATTGTGCCTTTTCTATTTAATTCTGATGCAATTTCTGTGTTTCATCGTCAATAAGAAGGTCAGAGGGATACAGTAAACCTGAAGTGTAGCATCGGAATCTATAACTATTGTAACAGGAATGGTTCAAACCATAGACAGTAAGAAGAGTCAGACTTCTTTTACTTAAGTCGGCATTGTGCCTTTTGTATTTAATTCAGATACTATTTCTATGTTTCATCGTCAATAAGAAGGTCCAAGGGATACAGTAAACCTGGAGTGAAGCATCGGAGTCTATAACTAATGTCACAGGAATGGTTCAAAACATAGACAGTAGAAGAGTCAGTCTTCTTGTACTTAAGTCGGCATTGTGCTTTTTGTAATTAATTCCGATGCAATTACTGTGTTTCATCGTCAATAAGAAGGTCAGAGGGATACAGTAAACCTGGAGTGAAGCATCGGAATCTATGATTAGTGTCACAGGAATGGTTCAAAACATAGACAGTAGGAAGAGTCAGTCTTCTTGTACTTAAGTCGGCATAGTGCCTATAGTATTTAATTCCGATGCAATTTCTGTGTTTCATCGTCAATAAGAAGGTCCAAGGGATAAAGTAAACCTGGAGTGAAGCATCGGAATCCATAACTAGTGTCCCAGGGATGGTTCAAAACATAGACAGTAAGAAGGGTCAGTCTTCTTGTACTTAAGTCGGCATTGTGCCTTTTGTATGTAATTCCGATGCAATATCTGTGTTTCATCGTCATTAAGAAGATCAGAGGGTTACAGTAATCCTGAAACGAAGCATCGGAATCTAAGACTAGTGTCACAGGAATGGTTCAAACCATAGTCAGTAAGAAGAGTCAGTCTTTTTGTACTTAAGTCGGTATTGTGCCTTTCCAATTTAATTCCGTTGCAATTTCTGTGGTTCATCGTCAATAAGAAGGTCAGAGGGATACAGTAAACCTGAAGTGAAGCATCGGAATCTATAACTAGTGTCACAGGAATGGTTCATAGCATAGAGAGTTGGATGATTCAGTCTTCTTGTACTTAAGTCGGCATTGTGCCATTTCTATTTAATTCTGATGCAATTTCTGTGTTTCATCGTCATTAAGAAGGTCAGAGGGATACAGTAAACCTGAAGTGAATCATCGGAATCTATAACCAATATCAAAGGAATGGTTCAAAACATAGTCAGTAAGAAGAGTCAGTCTTCTTGTACTTAAGTCATCATTGTGCTTTTTCTATTTAATTCTGATGCAGTTTCTGTGTTTCATCGTCAATAAAAAGGTCCATGGTATACAGTAAACCTGGAGTGAAGCATCGGAATCTATAACTAGTGTCACAGGAATGGTTCAAACCATAGAGAGTAAGAAGAGTCAGACTTAACTTACTTAAGTCGGCATTGTGCCTTTTGTATTTAAATCCGATGCTATTTCTGTGTTTCATCGCCAATAAGAATGTCCAAGGGATACAGTAAACCTGGAGTGAAGCATCGGAGTCTATAACTAGTGTCACAGGAATGGTTCAAAACATAGACAGTAAGAAGAGTCAGTCTTCTTGTACTTAAGTCGGCATTGTGCTTTTTGTACTTAATTCCGATGCAATTTCTGTGTTTCATCGTCAATAAGAAGGTCAGAGAGATACAGTAAACCTGGAGTGAAGCATCGGAATCTATAACTAGTGTTACAGGGACGGTTCAAAACATAGACAGTAAGATGAGTCATTATTCTAGTACTTATGCCGGCATTGTGCATTTTCTATTTAATTCCGATGCAAATCTGTGTTTCATCGTCAATAAGAGGGGCCAAGAGATACAGTAAACCTGAAGTGAAGCATCGGAATAAAAAACTAGTGTCACAGGAATGGTTCAAAGCATAGACAGTAGGAAGAGTCAGTCTTCTTGTACTTAAGTCGGTATTGTGCCTTTCCAATTTAATTCCGATGCAATTTCTGTGTTTCATCGTCAATAAGAAGGTCAGAGGGATACAGTATACCTGAAGTGAAGCATCGGAATCTCTAACAAGTGTCACAGGAATGGTTAAAAACAAAGAGAGTTGGATGATTCGGTCTTCTTGTACTTAAGTCGGCATTGTGCCTTTTCTATTTAATTCCGATGCAATTTCTGTGTTTCATCGTCAATAAGAAGGTCCAAGTGATACAGTAAACCTGAAATGAACCGTCGGAATCTGTAACTAGTGTCACAGGAATGCTTCAAAACATAGTCAGTAAGAAGATTCAGTCTTCTTGTACTTAAGTCGGTATTGTGCCTTTTCTATTTAATTCCGATTCAATTTCTGTGTTTCATCGTCCATAAGAGGGTCAGAGGGATACAGTAAACCTGAAGTGAAGCATCGGAATCTATAACTAGTGTCACAGGCATGGTTCAAACCATAGACAGTAAGAAGAGTCAGACTTCTTTTACTTAAGTCGGCATTGTGCCTTTTGTATTTAATTCAGATACTATTTCTATGTTTCATCGTCAATAAGAAGGTCCAAGGGATACAGTAAACCTGGAGTGAAGCATCGGAATCCATAAGTAGTGTCCCAGGGATGGTTCAAAACATAGACAGTAAGAAGGGTCAGTCTTCTTGTACTTAAGTCGGCATTGTGCCTTTTGTATGTAATTCCGATGCAATTTCTGTGTTTCATCGTCATTAAGAAGATCAGAGGGTTACAGTAATCCTGAAACGAAGCATCGGAATCTAAGACTAGTGTCACAGGAATGGTTCAAACCATAGTCAGTAAGAAGAGTCAGTCTTTTTGTACTTAAGTCGGTATTGTGCCTTTCCAATTTAATTCCGATGCAATTTCTGTGTTTCATCGTCTATAAGAAGGTCAGAGGGATACAGTAAACCTGAAGTGAAGCATCGGAATCTATAACTAGTGTCACAGGAATGGTTCATAGCATAGAGAGTTGGATGATTCAGTCTTCTTGTACTTAAGTCGGCATTGTGCCTTTTCTATTTAATTCCGATGCAATTTCTGTGTTTCATCGTCATTAAGAAGGTCAGAGGGATACAGTAAACCTGAAGTGAATCATCGGAATCTATAACCAATATCAAAGGAATGGTTCAAAACATAGTCAGTAAGAAGAGTCAGTCTTCTTGTACTTAAGTCATCATTGTGCTTTTTCTATTTAATTCTGATGCAATTTCTGTGTTT
Source organism: Schistocerca piceifrons (assembly GCF_021461385.2). Lineage (NCBI taxonomy): Eukaryota > Metazoa > Arthropoda > Insecta > Orthoptera > Acrididae > Schistocerca > Schistocerca piceifrons. The sequence goes on from NC_060140.1 coordinate 8,033,515, forward strand.
CATCGTCAATAAAAAGGTCCATGGTATACAGTAAACCTGGAGTGAAGCATCGGAATCTATAACTAGTGTCACAGGAATGGTTCAAACCATAGAGAGTAAGAAGAGTCAGACTTAACTTACTTAAGTCGGCATTGTGCCTTTTGTATTTAAATCCGATGCTATTTCTGTGTTTCATCGTCAATAAGAATGTCCAAGGGATACAGTAAAACTGGAGTGAAGCATCGGAGTCTATAACTAGTGTCACAGGAATGGTTCAAAACATAGAAAGTAAGAAGAGTCAGTCTTCTTGTACTTAAGTCGGTATTGTGCCTTTCCAATTTAATTCCGATGCAATTTCTGTGTTTCATCGTCAATAAGAAGGTCAGAGGGATACAGTATACCTGAAGTGAAGCATCGGAATCTCTAACTAGTGTCACAGGAATGGTTCAAAACAAAGAGAGTTGGATGATTCAGTCTTCTTGTACTTAAGTCGGCATTGTGCCTTTTCTATTTAATTCCGATGCAATTTCTGTGTTTCATCGTCAATAAGAAGGTCCAAGTGATACAGTAAACCTGAAATGAACCGTCGGAATCTGTAACTAGTGTCACAGGAATGCTTCAAAACATAGTCAGTAAGAAGAGTCAGTCTTCTTGTACTTAAGTCGGTATTGTGCCTTTTCTATTTAATTCCGATTCAATTTCTGTGTTTCATCGTCCATAAGAGGGTCAGAGGGATACAGTAAACCTGAAGTGAAGCATCGGAATCTATAACTAGTGTCACAGGAATGGTTCAAAACATAGAGAGTTGGAAGATTCAGTCTTCTTGTACTTAAGTCGTCATTGTGCCTTTTGTATTTAATTCCGATGCAATTTCTGTGTTTCATCGTCTATAAGAGGGTCAGAGGGATACAGTAAACCTGAAGTGAAGCATCGGAATCTATAACTAGTGTCAGAGGAATGGTTCAAAACATAGAGAGTTGGAAGATTCAGTCTTCTTGTACTTAAGTCGTCATTGTGCCTTTTGTATTTCATTCCAATGCAATTACTGTGTTTCATCGTCCATAAGAAGGTCCGAGGGAAACAGTAAACCTCAAGTGAGGCATCTAAATAAAAACTAGTGTCACAGGAATGGTTGAAGTAAAGACAGTAGGAAGAGTCTGTCTTCTTGTACTTAAGTCGGTATAGTGCGTTTTCTATTCAATTCCGATGCAATTTCTGTGTTTCATCGTCAATAAGTAGGTCAGAGGGATACAGTAAACCTGAAGTGAAGCATCGGAATCTATAACTAGTGTCACAGGCATGGTTCACAACATAGAGAGTTGAAAGATTCAGTCTTCTTGTACTTATGTCGGCATTGTGCCTTTTCTATTTAATTCCGATGCAATTTCTGTGTTTCATCGTCAATAAGACGGTCAGAGGGTAACACTAATCCTGAAGTGAAGCATCGGAATCTAAGACTAGTGTCACAGGAATGGTTCAAAACATAGTCAGTAAGAAGAGTCAGTCTTCTTGTACTTAAGTCATCATTGTGCCTTTTCTATTTAATTCTGATGCAATTTCTGTGTTTCATCGTCAATAAGAAGGTCAGAGGGATACAGTAAACCTGAAGTGAAGCATCGGAATCTATAACTAGTGTAACAGGAATGGTTCAAACCATAGACAGTAAGAAGAGTCAGACTTCTTTTACTTAAGTCGGCATTGTGCCTTTTGTATTTAATTCAAATACTATTTCTATGTTTCATCGTCAATAAGAAGGTCCAAGGGATACAGTAAACCTGGAGTGAAGCATCGGAGTCTATAACTAATGTCACAGGAATGGTTCAAAACATAGACAGTAGAAGAGTCAGTCTTCTTGTACTTAAGTCGGCATTGTGCTTTTTGTAATTAATTCCGATGCAATTTCTGTGTTTCATCGTCAATAAGAAGGTCAGAGGGATACAGTAAACCTGGAGTGAAGCATCGGAATCTATGATTAGTGTCACAGGAATGGTTCAAAACATAGACAGTAGGAAGAGTCAGTCTTCTTGTACTTAAGTCGGCATAGTGCCTATAGTATTTAATTCCGATGCAATTTCTGTGTTTCATCGTCAATAAGAAGGTCCAAGGGATACAGTAAACCTGGAGTGAAGCATCGGAATCCATAACTAGTGTCCCAGGGATGGTTCAAAACGTAGACAGTAAGAAGGGTCAGTCTTCTTGTACTTAAGTCGGCATTGTGCCTTTTGTATTTAATTCCGATGCAATTTCTGTGTTTCATCGTCATTAAGAAGATCAGAGATTTACAGTAATCCTGAAACGAAGCATCGGAATCTAAGACTAGTGTCACAGGAATGGTTCAAACCATAGTCAGTAAGAAGAGTCAGTCTTTTTGTACTTAAGTCGGTATTGTGCCTTTCCAATTTAATTCCGATGCAATTTCTGTGTTTCATCGTCAATAAGAAGGTCAGAGGGATACAGTAAACCTGAAGTGAAGCATCGGAATCTATAACTAGTGTCACAGGAATGGTTCATAGCATAGAGAGTTGGATGATTCAGTCTTCTTGTACTTAAGTCGGCATTGTGCCTATTCTATTTAATTCCGATGCAATTTCTGTGTTTCATCGTCATTAAGAAGGTCAGAGGGATACAGTAAACCTGAAGTGAATCATCGGAATCTATAACCAATATCAAAGGAATGGTTCAAAACATAGTCAGTAAGAAGAGTCAGTCTTCTTGTACTTAAGTCATCATTGTGCTTTTTCTATTTAATTCTGATGCAATTTCTGTGTTTCATCGTCAATAAAAAGGTCCATGGTATACAGTAAACCTGGAGTGAAGCATCGGAATCTGTAACTAGTGTCACAGGAATGGTTCAAACCATAGAGAGTAAGAAGAGTCAGACTTAACTTACTTAAGTCGGCATTGTGCCTTTTGTATTTAAATCCGATGCTATTTCTGTGTTTCATCGTCAATAAGAATGTCCAAGGGATACAGTAAACCTGGAGTGAAGCATCGGAGTCTATAACTAGTGTCCTAGGAATGGTTCAAAACATAGACAGTAAGAAGAGTCAGTCTTCTTGTACTTAATTCGGCATTGTGCCTTTTGTATTTAATTCTGATGCAATTTCTGTGTTTCATCGTCAATAAGAAGGTCAGAGGGATACAGCAAACCTGAAGTGAAGCATCGGAACCTATAACTAGTGTAACAGGAATGGTTCCAAACATAGTCAGTAAGAAGAGTCAGTCTTCTTGTACTTAAGTCGGCATTGTGCTTTTTGTACTTAATTCCAATGCAATTTCTGTGTTTCATCGTCAATAAGAAGGTCAGAGAGATACAGTAAACCTGGATTGAAGCATCGGAATCTATAACTAGTGTTACAGGGACGGTTCAAAACATAGACAGTAAGATGAGTCATTATTCTAGTACTTATGCCGGCATTGTGCATTTTCTATTTAACTCCGATGCAAATCTGTGTTTCATCGTCAATAAGAGGGGCCAAGAGATACAGTAAACCTGAAGTGAAGCATCGGAATAAAAAACTAGTGTCACAGGAATGGTTCAAAGCATAGACAGTAGGAAGAGTCAGTCTTCTTGTACTTAAGTCGGTATTGTGCCTTTCCAATTTAATTCCGATGCAATTTCTGTGTTTCATCGTCAATAAGAAGGTCAGAGGGATACAGTATACCTGAAGTGAAGCATCGGAATCTCTAACTAGTGTCACAGGAATGGTTCAAAACAAAGAGAGTTGGATGATTCAGTCTTCTTGTACTTAAGTCGGCATTGTGCCTTTTCTATTTAATTCCGATGCAATTTCTGTTTTTCATCGTCAATAAGAAGGTCCACGGGATACAGTAAACCTGAAATGAACCGTCGGAATCTATAACTAGTGTCACAGGAATGCTTCAAAACATAGTGAGTAAGAAGAGTCAGTCTTCTTGTACTTAAGTCGGTATTGTGCCTTTTCTATTTAATTCCGATGCTATTTCTGTGTTTCATCGTCTATAAGAAGGTCAGAGGGATACAGTAAACCTGAAGTGAAGCATCGGAATCTATAACTAGTGTCACAGGATTGGTTCAAAACATAGAGAGTTGGAAGATTCAGTCTTCTTGTACTTAAGTCGTCATTGTGCCTTTTGTATTTCATTCCAATGCAATTACTGTGTTTCATCGACCATAAGAAGGTCCGAGGGAAACAGTAAACCCCAAGTGAGGCATCTAAATAAAAAACTAGTCTCACAGGAATGGTTGAAAACAAGGACAGTAGGAAGAGTCAGTCTTCTTGTACTTAAGTCGGTATTGTGCGTTTTCTATTTAATTCCGATGCAATTTCTGTGTTTCATCGTCAATAAGTAGGTCAGAGGGATGCAGTAAACCTGAAGTGAAGCATCGGAATCTATAACTAGTGTCACAGGCATGGTTCACAACATAGAGAGTTGAAAGATTCAGTCTTCTTGTACTTATGTCGGCATTGTGCCTTTTCTATTTAATTCCGATGCAATTTCTGTGTTTCATCGTCAATAAGACGGTCAGAGGATAACAGTAATCCTGAAGTGAAGCATCGGAATCTAAGACTAGTGTCACAGGAAGGGTTCAAAACATAGTCAGTAAGAAGAGTCAGTCTTCTTGTACTTAAGTCGGTATTGTGCCTTTTGTATTTAATTCCGATACAATTTCTGAGTTTCATCGTCAATAAGAAGGTACAAGGGATACAGTAAACCTGGAGTGAATCATCGGAATCTATAACTAGTATCACAGGAATGGTTCAAAACATAGTCAGTAAGAAGAGTCAGTCTTCTTGTACTTATGTCATCATTGTGCCTTTTCTATTTAATTCTGATGCAATTTCTGTGTTTCATCGTCAATAAGAAGGTCAGAGGGATACAGTATACCTGAAGTGAAGCATCGGAATCTCTAACTAGTGTCACAGGAATGGTTCAAAACAAAGAGAGTTGGATGATTCAGTCTTCTTGTACTTAAGTCGGCATTGTGCCTTTTCTATTTAATTCCGATGCAATTTCTGTTTTTTATCGTCAATAAGAAGGTCCACGGGATACAGTAAACCTGAAATGAACCGTCGGAATCTATAACTAGTGTCACAGGAATGCTTCAAAACATAGTGAGTAAGAAGAGTCAGTCTTCTTGTACTTAAGTCGGTATTGTGCCTTTTCTATTTAATTCCGATGCTATTTCTGTGTTTCATCGTCTATAAAAAGGTCAGAGGGATACAGTAAACCTGAAGTGAAGCATCGGAATCTATAACTAGTGTCACAGGATTGGTTCAAAACATAGAGAGTTGGAAGATTCAGTCTTCTTGTACTTAAGTCGTCATTGTGCCTTTTGTATTTCATTCCAATGCAATTACTGTGTTTCATCGACCATAAGAAGGTCCGAGGGAAACAGTAAACCCCAAGTGAGGCATCTAAATAAAAAACTAGTCTCACAGGAATGGTTGAAAACAAAGACAGTAGGAAGAGTCAGTCTTCTTGTACTTAAGTCGGTATTGTGCGTTTTCTATTTAATTCCGATGCAATTTCTGTGTTTCATCGTCAATAAGTAGGTCAGAGGGATGCAGTAAACCTGAAGTGAAGCATCGGAATCTATAACTAGTGTCACAGGCATGGTTCACAACATAGAGAGTTGAAAGATTCAGTCTTCTTGTACTTATGTCGGCATTGTGCCTTTTCTATTTAATTCCGATGCAATTTCTGTGTTTCATCGTCAATAAGACGGTCAGAGGATAACAGTAATCCTGAAGTGAAGCATCGGAATCTAAGACTAGTGTCACAGGAAGGGTTCAAAACATAGTCAGTAAGAAGAGTCAGTCTTCTTGTACTTAAGTCGGTATTGTGCCTTTTGTATTTAATTCCGATACAATTTCTGAGTTTCATCGTCAATAAGAAGGTACAAGGGATACAGTAAACCTGGAGTGAATCATCGGAATCTATAACTAGTATCACAGGAATGGTTCAAAACATAGTCAGTAAGAAGAGTCAGTCTTCTTGTACTTATGTCATCATTGTGCCTTTTCTATTTAATTCTGATGCAATTTCTGTGTTTCATCGTCAATAAGAAGGTCCAAGGTATACAGTAAACCTGGAATGAAGCATCGCAATCTATAACTAGTGTCACAGGAATGGTTCAAACCATAGACAGTAAGAAGAGTCAGACTTCTTTTACTTAAGTCGGCATTGTCCCTTTTGTATTTAATTCCGATGCTATTTCTGTGTTTCATCGTCAATAAGAAGGTCCAAGGGATACAGTAAACCTGGAGTGAAGCATCGGAGTCTATAACTAATGTCACAGGAATGGTTCAAAACATAGACAGTAAGAAGAGTCAGTCTTCTTGTACTTAATTCGGCATTGTGCCTTTTGTATTTAATTCTGATGCAATTTCTGTTTTTCATCGTCAATAAGAAGGTCACAGGGATACAGTAAACCTGAAGTGAAGCATCGGAATCTGTAACTAGTATAACAGGACTGGTTCAAAGCATAGTCAGTAAGAAGAGTCAGTCTTCTTGTACTTATGTCGGCACTGTGCTTTTTGTAATTAATTCCGATGCAACTTCTGTGTTTCATCGTCAATAAGAAGGTCAGAGGGATACAGTAAACCTGGAGTGAAGCATCGGAATCTATAACTAGTGTCACAGGGACGGTTCAAAACATAGACAGTAAGATGAGTCAGTATTCTTGTACTTAAGTCGGTATTGTGCATTTTCTATTTAATTCCGATGCAATTTCTGTGTTTCATCGTCAATAAGAAGGGCCAAGGGATACAGTAAACCTGAAGTGAAGCATCGGAATAAAAAACTAGTGTCACAGGAATGGTTCAAAACATAGACAGTAGGAAGTGTCAGTCTTCTTGTACATAAGTCGGTATTGTGCCTTTCCAATTTAATTCCGATGCAATTTCTGTGTTTTATCGTCAATAAGAAGGTCAGAGGGATACAGTAAACCTGAAGTGAAGCATCGGAATCTATAACTAGTGTCACACGAATGGCTCAAATCATAGACAGTTGGAAGAGTCAGTCTTCTTGTACTTAAGTCGGCATTGTGCCTTTAGTATTTAATTCCGATGCAATTTCTGTGTTTCATCGTCAATAAGAAGGTCCAAGGGATACAGTAAACCTGAAATGAACCTTCGGAATCTATAACGAGTGTCACAGGAATGGTTCAAACATAGTCAGTAAGAAGAGTCAGTCTTCTTGTACTTACGTCGGCATTGTGCTTTTTGTATTTAATTCCGATGCAATTTCTGTGTTTCATCATCAATAAGAAGGTCAGAGGGATACGGTAAACCTGAAGTGAAGCATCGGAATCTATAACTAGTGTCACAGGAATGGTTCAACGCATAGACAGTAGGAAGTGTCAGTCTTCTTGTACATAAGTCGGTATTGTGCCTTTCCAATTTAATTCCGATGCAATTTCTGTGTTTAATCGTCAATAAGAAGGTCAGTGGGATACAGTAAACCTGAAGTGCAGCATCAGAATCTATAACTAGTGTCACAGAAATGGTACAAAACATAGTCAGTAAGAAGAGTCATACTTCTTGTACTTAAGTCGGCATTGTGCCTTTTGTATGTAATTCCGATGCAATGTCTGTGTTTCATCGTCAATAAGTAGGTCCAAGGGATACAGTAAACCTGAAGTGAAGCATCGGAAGCTATAACTAGTGTCACAGGAATGGTTCAAAACATAGACTGTCAGAAGAGTCAATCTTCTTGTACTTTAGTCGGGATTGTGCCTTTTGTTTTTAATTCCGATGCAATTTCTGTGTTTCATCGGCAACAAGAAGGTCAGAGGCATACAGTAATTCTGAAGTTAAGAATCGGAATCTGTGACTAGTGTCACAGGAATGGTTCAAAACATAGTCAGTAAGAAGAGTCAGTCTTCTTGTACTTAAGGCGGTATTGGCCTTTTGTATTTAATTCCGATGCAATTTCTGTGTTTCAACGTCAAGGGGAAGGTCCAAAGGATACAGTAAACCTGAAGTGAAGCATCGGAATCTATAACTAGTGTCACAGGAATGGTTCAAAACATACACAGTAGGAACAGTCAGTCTTCTTGTACTTAAGTCGGAATTGTGCCCATTGTATTCAATTCCGATGCAATTTCTGTGTTTAATCGTCAATAAGAAGGTCATAGGGATACAGTTAACCTGGGGTGAAGCTTCGGAATCTATAACTAGTGTCACAGGGATGGTTCAAAACATAGACAGTAAGAAGAGTCAGTCTTCTTGTACTTAATTCGGCATTGTGCCTTTTTTATTTATTTGCGATGCAATTTCTATGTTTCTTCGTCAATATTAACGTCAGAGGGATACAGTAAACCTGATGTAAAGCATCGGAATCTATAACTAATGTCACAGGAATGGTTCAAAGATATAGTCAGAAAGAAGAGTCAGTCTTCTTGTACTTAAGCCGATATTGTGCCTTTTGTATTTAATTCCGATGCACTTTCTGTGTTTCATCGTCAGTAAGAAGGTCCAAGGGATACAGTAACCTGGAGTGAAGCATCGGAATCTATAACTAGTGTCACAGGGACGGTTCAAATCATAGACGGTAAGATGAGTCAGTAGTCTTGTACTTTAGTCGGCATTCTGCTTTTTGTATTTAATTCTGATTCAATTTCTGTGTTTCATCGTCACTAAGAAGGTCGGTGGGATGCAGTAATCCTGAAGTTAGGCATCGGAATCTATAACTAATGTCACAAGAATGGATCAAAACAAAGTCAGTAAGAAGAGTCAGTCTTCTTGTACTTAATTCGGCATTCTGCTTTTTGTATTTAATTCTGATGCAATTTTTGTGTTTCAACGCCATTCAGAAGGTCAGAGGGATACAGTAAACCTGAAGTGAAGCATCGGAATCTATAACTAGTCTTACAGGAATGGTTCAAAACATAGTCAGTAAGAAGAGTCAGTCTTCTCGTACTTATGTCGGTATTGTGCCTTTCCAATTTAATTCCGATGCAATTTCTGTGCTTCATCGTCAATAAGAAGTTCAGAGGGATACAGTAAACCTGAAGTGAAGCATCGGAATCTATAACTAGTGTCACAGGAATGGTTCAAAACATATAGAGTTGGAAGATCCAGTCTTCTTGTACATAAGTCGGCATTGTGCCTTTTCTATTTAATTCCGATGCAATTCTGTGTTTCATCGTCAATAATACGGTCGGAGGGATACAGTAAACCTGAAGTGAAGCAGCGGAATCTATGAGTAGTGTCACAGGAATGGTTCAAAACATAGTCAGTAAGATGAGTCAGTCTTCTTGTACTTAAGACGGTATTGTGCCTTTTGAATTTAATTCCGATGCAATTTCTCTGTTTCATCGTCAATAAGAAGGTCCAAGGGATACAGTAAACCTCGAGTGAAGCATCGGAAACTATAACAAGTGTCTCAGGGATTGTTCAAAACATAGACAGTAAGAAGAGTCAGTCTTCTTGTACTTAAGTCGGCATTGTGCCTTTTGTATTTAATTCCGATGCAATTTCTGTGTTTCATCGTCAATATGAAGCTCAGAGGGATACAGTAATCCTGAAGTGAAGCATCGAAATCTATGATTAGTGTCACAGGAATGGTTCAAAACATAGAGAGTTGGAAGATTCAGTCTTCTTGTACTTAAGTCATCATTGTGCCTTTTCTATTTAATTCTGATGCAATCTCTGTGTTTCATCGTCAATAAGAAGGTCCAAAGGATACAGTAAACCTGGAGTGAAGCATCGGAATCTGTAACTAGTGTCGCAGGAATGGTTAAAAACATACACAGTAACAAGAGTCAGACTTCTTTTACTTAAGTCTGCAGTGTGCCTTTTGTATTCAACTCCGATGCAATTTCTGTGTTTCATCGTCAATAAGAAGGTCCAAGGGATACAGTAAACCTGAAGTGAAGCATCGGAATCTATAACTAGTATCACAGGAATGGTTCAAAACATAGAGAGTTGGAAGATTCAGTCTTCTAGTACTTATGTCGGAATTGTGCCTTTTCTATTTAATTCCGATGGAATTTCTGTGTTTCATCGTCAATAAGACGGTCAGAGGGTAACAGTGAACCTGAAGTGAAGCATCGGAATCTAATCCTAGTGTCGCAGGAATGGTTCAAAACATAGTCAGCAAGAAGAGTCAGTCTTCTTGTACTTAAGTCGGTATTGTGCCTATAGTATTTAATTCCGATGCAATTTCTGTTTTTCATCGTCAATAAGAAGGTCCCAGGGATACAGTAAACCTGAAGTGAAGCATCGGAATCTAAGACTAGAGTCACAGGAATGGTTCAAAGCATAGACAGTAGGAAGAGTCAGTCTTCTTGTACTTACGTAGGCATAGTGCCTCTTATATTTAATTACGATGCAATTTCTGTGTTTCATCGTCAATAAGAAGGTCCAAGGGATACAGTAAACCTGGAGTGAAGCGTCGGAATCTATAACTAGTATCCCAGGGATGGTTCAAAACATAGACAGTAAGAAGAGTCAGTCTTCTTGTACTTAGGTCGGCATTGTGCTTTTGGATTTAAACCCGATGCAATTTCTGTGTTTCATCGTCATTAAGAAGATCAGAGGGATACAGTAATCCTGAAGTGAAGCATCGGAATCTATGACTAGTGTCCCAGGAGTGGTTCAAACATAGTCTGTAAGAAGAGTCAGACTTCTTTTACTTAAGTCAGTATTGTGCCTTTTGTATTTAATTCCGATGCAATTTCTGTGCTTCATCGTCAATAAGACGTTCAGAGGGATACAGTATACCTGAAGTGAAGCATCGGAAACTATAACTAGTGTCACAGGAATGGTTCAAAACATAGAGAATTGGAAGATTCAGTCTTCTTGTACTTAAGTCGGCATTGTGCCTTTTCTATTTAATTCCGATGCAATTTCTGTGTTTCATCGTCAATAATACGGTCGGAGGATACAGTAAACATGAAGTGAAGCAGCGGAATATATGACTAGTGTCACAGGAATGGTTCAAACATAGAGAGTTGGAAGATTCAGTCTTCTTGTACTTATGTCGGCATTGTGCCTTTTCTATTTAATTCCGATGCAATTTCTGTGTTTCATCGTGAATATGAAGCTCAGAGGGATGCAGCAATCCTCAAGTGAAGCATCGGAATCTATGACTAGTGTCACAGGAATGGTTCAAAACATAGTCAGTAAGAAGGGTCAGTCTTCTTGTACTTAAGTCATCATTGTGCCTTTTCTATTTAATTCTGATGCAATTTCTGTGTTTCATCGTCAATAAGAAGGGTCTAGGGATACAGTAAACCTGGAGTGAAGCATCGGAATCTATAACTAGTGTCACAGGAATGGTTCAAAACATAGACAGTTAGAAGAGTCAGACTTCTTTTACTTAATTCGGCATTGTGCCTTTTGTATTTAATTCTGCTGCAATTTCTGTGTTTCATTGTCAATAAGAAGGTCCAAGGGATACAGAATACCTGGATTGAAGCATCGATGTCTATAACTAGTGTCACAGGAATGGTTCAAAACATAGACAGTAAGAAGAGTCAGTCTTCTTGTACTTAATTCGGCATTGTGCCTTTTGTATTTAATTCTGATGCAATTTCCGTGTTTCATCGTCAATAAGAAGGTCAGAGGGATACAGTAAACCTGAATTGAAGCATCGGAATCTATAACTAGTGTCACAGGAATGGTTCAAAACATAGGGAGTTGGAAGATTCAGTCTTCTTGTACTTAAGACGGCATTGTGCCTTTTGTATTTCATTCCGACGCAATTTCTGTGTTTCATCGTCCATAAAAAGGTCCGAGGGATACAGTAAACCTCAAGTGAAGCATCTGAATAAAAAACTAGTGTCACAGGATTGGTTGAAAACATAGACAGTAGGAAGAGTCAGTCTTCTTGTACTTAAGACGGTATTGTGCGTTTTCTATTTAATTCCGATGCAATTTCTGAGTTTCATCGTCAATAATACGGTCGGAGGGATACAGTAAACCTGGAGTGAAGCATCGGAATCTGTAACTAGTGTCACAGGAATGGTTCAAAACATAGACAGTAGGAAGATTCAGTCTTCTAGTACTTAAGTCATCATTGTGCCTTTTCTATTTAATTCTGATGCAATCTCTGTGTTTCATCGTCAATAAGAAGGTCCAAGGGATACAGTAAACCTGGAGTGAAGCACCGGAATCTATAACTAGTGTCGCAGGAATGGTTAAAAACATAGACAGTAAGAAGAGTCAGACTTTTTTACTTAAGTCGGCAGTGTGCCTTTTGTATTCAACTCCGATGCAATTTCTGTGTTTCATCGTCAATAAGAAGGTCCAAGGGATACAGTAAACCTGAAGTGAAGCATCGGAATCTATAACTGGTGTCACAGGAATGGTTCAAAACATCGAGAGTTCTTTTACTTAAGTCGTCATTGTGCCTTTTCTAATTAATTCTGATGCAATTTCTGTGTTTCATCGTCAATAAGAAGGTCAAAGGTAAACAGTAAATCTGGAGTGAAGCATCGGAATCTATAACTAGTGTCACAGGAATGGTTCAAACTATAGACAGTAAGAAGAGTCAGACTTCTTTTACTTAAATCAGCATTGTGCCTTTTGTATTTAATTCCGATGCCATTTCTGTGTTTCATCGTCAATAAGAAGCTCCAAGGGATACAGTAAACCTGGAGTGAAGCATCGGAGTCTATAACTAGTGTCACAGGAATGGTTCAAAGCATAGACAGTAAGAAGAGTCAGTCTTCTTGTACTTAATTCGGCATTCTGCTTTTTGTATTTAATTCTGATGCAATTTCTGTGTTTCATCGCCATTCAGAAGGTCAGAGGGATACAGTAAACCTGAAGTGAAGCATCGGAATCTATAACTAGTGTTACAGGAATGGTTCAAAACATAGTCAGTAAGAAGAGTCAGTCTTCTCGTACTTAAGTCGGTATTGTGCCTTTCCAATTTAATTACGATGCAATTTCTGTGCTTCATCGTCAATAAGAAGTTCAGAGGGATACAGTAAACCTGAAGTGAAGCATCGGAATCTATAACTAGTGTCACAGGAATGGTTCAAAACATATAGAGTTGGAAGATCCAGTCTTCTTGTACTTAAGTCGGCATTGTGCCTTTTCTATTTAATTCCGATGCAATTTCTGTGTTTCATCGTCAATAATACGGTCGGAGGGATACAGTAAACCTGAAGTGAAGCAGCGGAATCTATGAGTAGTGTCACAGGAATGGTTCAAAACATAGTCAGTAAGATGAGTCAGTCTTCTTGTACTTAAGACGGTATTGTGCCTTTTGTATTTAATTCCGATGCAATTTCTGTCTTTCATCATCAATAAGAAGGTCCAAGTGATACAGTAAACCTGAAGTGAAGCATCGGAATCTATGACTAGAGTCACAGGAATGGTTCAAAACATAGACAGTAGGAAGAGTCAGTCTTCTTGTACTTAAGTCGGCAGTTTGCCTATTGTATTTAATTCCGATGCAATTTCTGTGTTTCATCGTCAATAAGAAGGTCCAAGGGATACAGTAAACCTCGAGTGAAGCGTCGGAAACTATAACAAGTGTCTCAGGGATGGTTCAAAACATAGACAGTAAGACTAGTCAGTCTTCTTGTACTTAAGTCGGCATTGTGCCTTTTGTATTTAATTCCGATGCAATTTCTGTGTTTCATCGTCAATATGAAGCTCAGAGGGATACAGTAATCCTGAAGTGAAGCATCGGAATCTACGATTAGTGTCACAGGAATGGTTCAAAACATAGAGAGTTGGAAGATTCAGTCTTTTTGTACTTAAGTCATCACTGTGCCTTTTCTATTTAATTCTGATGCAATCTCTGTGTTTCATCGTCAATAAGAAGGTCCAAGGGATTCAGTAAATCTGGAGTGAAGCATCGGAATCTGTAACTAGTGTCGCAGGAATGGTTAAATCATACACAGTAACAAGAGTCAGACTTCTTTTACTTAAGTCGGAAGTGTGCCTTTTGTATTCAACTCCGATGCAATTTCTGTGTTTCATCGGCAATAAGAAGGTCCAAGGGATACAGTAAACCGGGAGTGAAGCATCGAAGTCTATAACTAGTGTCACAGGAATGGTTCAAATCGTAGACAGTAAGAAGAGTCAGTCTTCTTGTACTTAATTCGGCATTGTGCCTTTTGTATTTAATTCTGATGCAATTTCTGTGTTTTATCGTCAATAAGAAGGTCAGAGGGATACAGTAAACCTGAAGTGAAGCATCCGAATCTATAACTAGTGTCACAGGAATGGTTCAAAGCATAGAGTGTTGAAAGATTCAGTCTTCTTATACATAAGTCGGCATTGTGCCTTTTGTATTTCATTCCGATGCAATTTCTGTGTTTCATCGTCCATAAGAAGGTCCGAGTGATACAGTAAACCTCAAGTGAAGCAAGTGAATAAAAAACTAGTGTCACAGGAAATGTTGAAAACATAGACAGTAGGATGAGTCAGTCTTCTTGTACTGAAGTCGGTATTGTGCGTTTTCTATTCAATTCCGATGCAATTTCTGTGTTTCATCGTCAATAAGACGGTCAGAGGGATACAGTAAGCCTGAAGTGAAGCATCGGAATCTATGCCTAGTGTCACAGGAATGGTTCAAAACATAGTCAGTAAGAAGAGTCAGTCTTCTTGTACTTAAGTCGATATTGTGCCTTTTGTATTTAATTCCGATGCAATTTCTGTGTTTCATCGTCAATAAGAAGGTCCAAGGGATACAGTAAACCTGAAGTGAAGAATCGGAATCTATAACTAGGGTCAGAAGAATGGTTCAAAACATAGAGAGTTGGAAGAATCAGTCTTCTTGTACTTAAGTCGGCATTGTGCATTTTCTATTTAATTCCGATGAAATTTCTGTGTTTCATCATCAATAATACGGTCGGAGGGATACACTAAACCTGAAGTGAAGCATCGGAATCTAAAACTAGTGTCCCAGGGATGGTTCAAAACACAGACAGTAAGGAGAGTCAGTCATCTTGTACTTAATCCGGCATTCTGCTTTTTGTATTTAATTCTGATGCAATTTCTGTGTTTCATCGCCAATCAGAAGGTCAGAGGGATACAGTAAACCTGAAGTGAAGCATCGGAATCTATAACTGGTGTTACAGGAATGGTTCAAAACATAGTCAGTAAGAAGAGTCAGTCTTCTTGTACTTAAGTCGGTATTGTGCCTTTCCAATTTAATTCCGATGCAATTTCTGTGCTTCATCGTCAATACGAAGTTTAGAGGGATACAGTAAACCTGAAGTGAAGCATCGGAATCTATAACTAGTGTCACAGGAATGGTTCAAAACATATAGAGTTGGAAGATCCAGTCTTCTTGTACTTAGGTCGGCATTGTGCCTTTTCTATTTAATTCCGATGCAATTTCTGTGTTTCATCGTCAAAAATACGGTCGGAGGGATACAGTAAACCTGAAGTGAAGCAGCGGAATCTATGACTAGTGTCACAGGAATGGTTCAAAACATAGTCAGTAAGATGAGTCAGTCTTCTTGTACTTAAGACGGTATTGTGCCTTTTGTATTTAATTCCGATGCAATTTCTGTCTTTCATCGTCAATAAGAAGGTCCAAGGGATAGAGTATACCTGAAGTGAAGCATCGGAATCTATGACTAGTGTCACAGGAATGGTTCAAAACATGGACAGTAGGAAGAGTCAGTCTTCTTGTACTTAAGTCGGCAGTTTGCCTATTGTATTTAATTCGGATGCAATTTCTGTGTTTCATCGTCAATAAGAAGGTCCAAGGGATACAGTAAACCTCGAGTGAAGCATCGGAATCTATAACAAGTGTCTTAGGAATGGTTCAAAACATAGACAGTAAGAAGAGTCAGTCTTCTTGTACTTAAGTCGGCATTGTGCCTTTTGTATTTAATTCCGATGCAATTTCTGTGTTTCATCGTCAATATGAAGCTCAGAGGGATTCAGTAATCCTGAAGTGAAGCATCGGAATCTATGATTAGTGTCACAGGAATGGTTCAAAACATTGAGAGTTGGAAGATTCAGTCTTCTTGTACTTAAGTCATCATTGTGCCTTTTCTATTTAATTCTGATGCAATTTATGTGTTTCATCGTCAATAAGAAGGTCCAAGGGATACAGTAAACATGGAGTGAAGCATCGGAATCTATAACTAGTGTCACAGGAATGGTTAAAAACATAGCCAGTAAGAAGAGTCAGACTTCTTTTACTTAAGTCGGCAGTGTGCCTTTTGTATTCAACTCCAATGCAATTTCTGTGTTTCATCGGCAATAAGAAGGTCCAAGGGATACAGTAAACCTGAAGTGAAGCATCGGAATCTATAACTGGTGTCACAGGAATGGTTCAAAACATCGAGAGTTGGAAGAGTCAGTCTTCTTTTACTTAAGTCGTCATTGTGCCTTTTCTAATTAATTCTGATGTAATTTCTGTGTTTCATCGTCAATAAGAAGGTCAAAGGTAAACAGTAAATCTGGAGTGAAGCATCGGAATCTATAACTAGTGTCACAGGAATGGTTCAAACTATAGACAGTAAGAAGAGTCAGACTTCTTTTACTTAAATCAGCATTGTGCCTTTTGTATTTAATTCCGATGCCATTTCTGTGTTTCATCGTCAATAAGAAGCTCCAAGGGATACAGTAAACCTGGAGTGAAGCATCGGAGTCTTTAACTAGTGTCACAGGAATGGTTCAAAGCATAGACAGTAAGAAGAGTCAGTCTTCTTGTACTTAATTCGGCATTCTGCTTTTTGTATTTAATTCTGATGCAATTTCTGTGTTTCATCGCCATTCAGAAGGTCAGAGGGATACAGTAAACCTGAAGTGAAGCATCGGAATCTATAACTAGTGTTACAGGAATGGTTCAAAACATAGTCAGTAAGAAGAGTCAGTCTTCTCGTACTTAAGTCGGTATTGTGCCTTTCCAATTTAATTCCGATGCAATTTCTGTGCTTCATCGTCAATAAGAAGTTCAGAGGGATACAGTAAACCTGAAGTGAAGCATCGGAATCTATAACTAGTGTCACAGGAATGGTTCAAAACATATAGAGTTGGAAGATCCAGTCTTCCTGTACTTAAGTCGGCATTGTGCCTTTTCTATTTTATTCCGATGCAATTTCTGTGTTTCATCGTCAATAATACGGTCGG
The DNA here is from genome assembly GCF_021461385.2 of Schistocerca piceifrons. Classification (NCBI taxonomy): domain Eukaryota; kingdom Metazoa; phylum Arthropoda; class Insecta; order Orthoptera; family Acrididae; genus Schistocerca; species Schistocerca piceifrons. The sequence continues at coordinate 8,050,536 of NC_060140.1, forward strand.
AGGGATACAGTAAACCTGAAGTGAAGCAGCGGAATCTATGAGTAGTGTCACAGGAATGGTTCAAAACATAGTCAGTAAGATGAGTCAGTCTTCTTGTACTTAAGACGGTATTGTGCCTTTTGTATTTAATTCCGATGCAATTTCTGTCTTTCATCTTCAATAAGAAGGTCCAAGTGATACAGTAAACCTGAACTGAAGCATCGGAATCTATGACTAGAGTCACAGGAATGGTTCAAAACATAGACAGTAGGAAGAGTCAGTCTTCTTGTACTTAAGTCGGCAGTTTGCCTATTATATTTAATTCCGATGCAATTTCTGTGTTTCATCGTCAATAAGAAGGTCCAAGGGATACAGTAAACCTCGAGTGAAGCATCGGAAACTATAACAAGTGTCTCAGGGATGGTTCAAAACATAGACAGTAAGAAGAGTCAGTCTTCTTGTACTTAAGTCGGCATTGTGCCTTTTGTATTTAATTCCGATGCAATTTCTGTATTTCATCGTCAATATGAAGCTCAGACGGATACAGTAATCCTGAAGTGAAGCATCGGAATCTACGATTAGTGTCACAGGAATGGTTCAAAACATAGAGAGTTGGAAGATTCAGTCTTCTTGTACTTAAGTCATCACTGTGCCTTTTCTATTTAATTCTGATGCAATCTCTGTGTTTCATCGTCAATAAGAAGGTCCAAGGGATACAGTAAACCTAGAGTGAAGCATCGGAATCTGTAACTAGTGTCGCAGGAATGGTTAAATCATACACAGTAACAAGAGTCAGACTTCTTTTACTTAAGTCGGAAGTGTGCCTTTTGTATTCAACTCCGATGCAATTTCTGTGTTTCATCGGCAATAAGAAGGTCCAAGGGATACAGTAAACCGGGAGTGAAGCATCGAAGTCTATAACTAGTGTCACAGGAATGGTTCAAATCGTAGACAGTAAGAAGAGTCAGTCTTCTTGTACTTAATTCGGCATTGTGCCTTTTGTATTTAATTCTGATGCAATTTCTGTGTTTTATCGTCAATAAGAAGGTCAGAGGGATACAGTAAACCTGAAGTGAAGCATCCGAATCTATAACTAGTGTCACAGGAATAGTTCAAAACATAGAGTGTTGAAAGATTCAGTCTTCTTATACATAAGTCGGCATTGTGCCTTTTGCATTTCATTCCGATGCAATTTCTGTGTTTCATCGTCCATAAGAAGGTCCGAGTGATACAGTAAACCTCAAGTGAAGCAACTGAATAAAAAACTAGTGTCACAGGAAATGTTGAAAACATAGACAGTAGGATGAGTCAGTCTTCTTGTACTGAAGTCGGTATTGTGCGTTTTCTATTCAATTCCGATGCAATTTCTGTGTTTCATCGTCAATAAGACGGTCAGAGGGATACAGTAAGCCTGAAGTGAAGCATCGGAATCTATGCCTAGTGTCACAGGAATGGTTCAAAACATAGTCAGTAAGAAGAGTCAGTCTTCTTGTACTTAAGTCGATATTGTGCCTTTTGTATTTAATTCCGATGCAATTTCTGTGTTTCATCGTCAATACGAAGGTCCAAGGGATACAGTAAACCTGAAGTGAAGAATCGGAATCTATAACTAGGGTCACAGGAATGGTTCAAAACATAGAGAGTTGGAAGATTCAGTCTTCTTGTACTTACGTCGGCATTGTGCATTTTCTATTTAATTCCGATGAAATTTCTGTGTTTCATCATCAATAATACGGTCGGAGGGATACACTAAACCTGAAGTGAAGCATCGGAATCTAAAACTAGTGTCCCTTGGATGGTTCAAAACACAGACAGTAAGAAGAGTCAGTCATCTTGTACTTAATCCGGCACTCTGCTTTTTGTATTTAATTCTGATGCAATTTCTGTGTTTCATCGCCAATCAGAAGGTCAGAGGGATACAGTAAACCTGAAGTGAAGCATCGGAATCTATAACTGGTGTTACAGGAATGGTTCAAAGCATAGTCAGTAAGAAGAGTCAGTCTTCTTGTACTTAAGTCGGTATTTTGCCTTTCCAATTTAATTCCGATGCAATTTCTGTGCTTCATCGTCAATAAGAAGTTTAGAGGGATACAGTAAACCTGAAGTGAAGCATCGGAATCTATAACTAGTGTCACAGGAATGGTTCAAAACATATAGAGTTGGAAGATCCAGTCTTCTTGTACTTAGGTCGGCATTGTGCCTTTTCTATTTAATTCCGATGCAATTTCTGTGTTTCATCGTCAAAAATACGGTCGGAGGGATACAGTAAACCTGAAGTGAAGCAGCGGAATCTATGACTAGTGTCACAGGAATGGTTCAAAACATAGTCAGTAAGATGAGTCAGTCTTCTTGTACTTAAGATGGTATTGTGCCTTTTGTATTTAATTCCGATGCAATTTCTGTCTTTCATCGTCAATAAGAAGGTCCAAGGGATAGAGTAAACCTGAAGTGAAGCATCGGAATCTATGACTAGTGTCACAGGAATGGTTCAAAACATAGACAGTAGGAAGAGTCAGTCTTCTTGTACTTAAGTCGGCAATTTGCCTATTGTATTTAATTCGGATGCAATTTCTGTGTTTCATCGTCAATAAGAAGGTCCAAGGGATACAGTAAACCTCGAGTGAAGCATCGGAATCTATAACAAGTGTCTTAGGAATGGTTCAAAACATAGACAGTAAGAAGAGTCAGTCTTCTTGTACTTAAGTCGGCATTGTGCCTTTTGTATTTAATTCCGATGCAATTTCTGTGTTTCATCGTCAATATGAAGCTCAGAGGGATTCAGTAATCCTGAAGTGAAGCATCGGAATCTATGTGTAGTGTCGGTAGCTGGACCGACACCGTGATGTTGATTGCTGAAAAGGAATGCTAAACTAACGCTGTGGCCGATAGTGCACGAACGGCAATACAGCAGACGGGCGTGAAGTCTGGAACATGAGAACTTATAAATGAATACGAAGAAAAGTATGTAGATGCTTTTTACTTAACTTTTATTGACTCCTTGGAATACATCTCTCTTGAATACTCGTAAGCTATAGGCACTGATACAAATGGCTCCTTGTTAGTTCGTAGCCATTAACTTCTGATGGCTATTCTGTCTCTCGGCTAATGAGAGAGAAAGGCTTCGTACAACTGGGCGATAGCTAGGTTCGCGTACAACTGGTCGGTACCTTGGTTCTCGTACAACTGGGGTCGAGTCCACTCTCGTATCACGAGACCTGCCTTGGTGGTGGCGCTAGGTCTGCGATCACAGTGGCGACACGCGGGTCCGACATGTACTACATGGACCGCGGCCGATTTAAACTACCACCTAGCAAGTGTGGTGTCTGGCGGTGACACCACATTCCTCCCCCGCAAATCGGCGAACGGTCGTGTAATAAGGCTTCCGCCCGCCGTGGGGAGGACCACATGTTGACGTATGCGATGAGGTGGGGAGCCTAACAACAGGCGAGGCTGTGCCACCCGCACCCGGCCATCCGGTCCGAGGGGAGCTAGGAAACGCCTGCAAAACTAGTCCAGGGTGCACGTCAACATGCGGTGTATGCGCCCGTAATAAGACATGAGGGACCGAAGGGTCGATGTCCATGGCGTCGGGGTAGCCGACGCGCGATGACGTCATGTGGTCCGGAGCGGGCGGGCGTTCCATGGCGGAGGACAGCTGGTCACGGGAAGCGATCGGCGGCGCGTGACCCTGGGAGGCGCCTGGCGGCTGCAACGAAGCGTCGAATGCGGTCGGCGGCGGCGGCGGCTGCTGCTGCTGCTGCGGCTGCGGCGGCGGCGGCGCGTCGCCATGGGGCAAAATGGAAGGCATCGTCGGTAACACCTGGGGATGAGGCGAGCCAGTAGATGGGTCCCCAGGGCGCTGACCGGACGGCACCGTCGCTGAAAGCAGACGGGGAGCGGCAGAACCCGAGCGACGACAGAGGCGCAGCTGATTGAGATGCCGACGCACCTCACCAGAGGCCCCCAAAACCAAATACATCGCGCGGCCGAGGCAGCGAAGAATGCGCCCAGCGAGCCAACGCCGTGAACCTCGATAGGTGCGATAAAATACAACGTCGCCTGGAGCAAAAGCAGGAGTCTGCCGCTGCACAGGAACCTGATGCGGCGGATGCAGCAAAGACTTCAAGGTGCGATGAGGACGACCGTGGAGCAACTCAGCCGGCGAGCGACCATCTCGGGGCTGAGAGCGATACGAAGACAAAAAGAGCAACAATGCGTCCTCCCGAGAATGCGACTCTTTCAATTTCAACATCTGTGACTTGAAAGTCCGGACCAATCGTTCAGCGGCACCGTTGGACTGAGGCGAAAACGGCGCGGATGTCAGATGTTGAATACCATTGGCCTGGCAGAATGACTGAAATTCGGCGGACATGAATTGTGGGCCATTGTCGGAAACAATAGTCTGCTGAAGACCTTCAATGCAAAAGATAGCAGACAACGCTTGGATGGTGGCGGAGGACGTCGTGGAAGACATCCGGACAACAAAAGGAAAATTACTGAAGGCGTCGACCAGAACCAACCATCGAGCATTCCAGAATGGACCAGCAAAATCAATGTGCAAGCGTTGCCAAGGGGAAGTGGCTTTTGGCCACGCAAAGACTTTCCGCGGCGGTGCGGACTGTTGTTCGGCACACGCCGGGCACGAAGAACACATATTCGTAATCGCAGCATCGATTCCGAACCAAGTACAGTGCTGACGAGCAAGTTGTTTCGTTCGCACTATACCCCAATGTCCTTGGTGAAGAAGCCGTAAAACAGAGGACTGTAACGAACGTGGGACCACGACTCTGGACTGATCATTATCAGAACGCAACAACAAAACACCACGTCGAACAAAAAGTCTCTCCTTGTGAGCAAAAAATCGGCGAACCAACGGATCCTCGATCCGAGACTTTGACAAAGGCCATTGCGTAGCAACAAAACGTAAAACAGTAGCAAGGACAGGGTCAGCAGCTGTGGCTGTAGCTACACGACGAAAATCAATCGGAAACGATTCGATCACTTCATCGGTTTCCGAATCAATGAACATGCAAGCAAGTTCGGAAGAATCGAATGCTTTATCCTCAGCAACAGGCAAACGGGACAACGCATCGGCGTTTCCGTGCTTAGCAGTGGACCGATACAAGATATCGTAGCGGTACTGCGAGAGGAAAATAGACCAGCGAATGAATTTCTGCGCTGTACGTGGAGGTACAGGTTTGGTCGGATGAAAAAGCGATGTCAAAGGTTTGTGGTCTGTGATGATGGTAAAGTGACGACCATACAAGAAATCATGGAACTTAGTAACACCAAACACGAGAGCCAAAGCTTCTTTCTCTATCTGTGAATAATTTCTTTGCGCAGACGAGAGCAATTTGGACGCAAAGGCAATAGGGCGATCATGTGAGCCAACTTTGTGCGCAAGCACAGCACCGATCCCGAAATCTGATGCATCTACCATCAACAAAAGGGGTTTCTGGGGATCGAATGGCGTAAGGCAAGTATTAGAAAGCAACGCCGATTTCAACTGGCGAAAGGCGCGTTCACATTCCGGCGTCCAGACGAACGGAACACCTTTACGGCGTAAGCGATGAAGCGGAGCTGAAATGAAAGAGGCAGTGCGCGCATTCACTCACACCTTGTGATTCTACATTGTTCAATGTTCTTGCGACCCCATCACGCAATGCGGGGGGAACATTGCGCGCCCTGAAAAATTTCGGTTGCGCGTTTACCTTCAGATCTAAATGTGCTTCATAGTTTTTAGCGCAACCTAAGCCCGGTGCAAAAACGTCTGCAAATTCGTCACACAGCCGGGAAACACTGTCTGTAGGCACAGTCTGATTCACTGATAGGACCTGATTTACAATAGACATGTTAAACAACTTAAATAAATCTAGACCAAATAAGTTCACTGCAGAAGAAGAACGAAGAACGTAAAATGACACAAGTTTTGTTTGTCCCTTGAATGTTGCAAGAAGGCTGCACTGTCCTAACACAGGAATTTTCTGTCCGGAATATGTAGTTAGCTTAACATTTGCGGCACGCAACGGAGGTGCGCCCAGTTGTTTGTATGTGTCGTGATTGAGCAATGAAACTGCAGCTCCGGTATCGAGCTGGAATGGTATCACTTTGCCTTCAAAGTCTAAGTCCACAAAAAGTTTATTGTCCTGCTGACGACAAGAGCGACTGTTTTGTGCAATTGGAACAGACACTGGTACAGAATCACTTGCTAATTGACGTGATTTCCGGCGACGTCGACGCACAGTTTTTGTGGGACGATCACTGTCACTGTTAGAGAAAGTGTCACTGGACGAAGTGGAATTAACGACATGAATGTCCATAGGCGAAGGTCCACGCGAAGCAAAGGGCCTGGAATGATTGTGATTGTCTGATCTGAGCTTTTGCTGGCAAACACTTTGAACATGTCCTTTCTTATTGCAGAAAAAGCAAATAGCTTGGCGTGACGGGCAATGTTCACGCGAATGTCTAGTAGCACACCGCGGGCATGATTTCACTACAGTTGTGGGCTGGCGCGGCACACCTGGCTTAGCACGCGGCGGTCGCTGTGCGGACGGCCGCGAGGGCAGTTGACCGGGCCGCGTTGCGCGAGCGCGCCCGGCGGGCCGGTTAATGTTACACACAGCTGGCGAAGTTTCAAAAGATTCCTGAGCACAGTCAAGTGTGTCTTGTCTATCCAATATGTCTATCACTTGTTGAAGGGAGGGATTAACTAGTTTCAAAATTTGCTCCCGTATGCGAACATCAGAAACGTTCTGTGCAATTGCATCACGTACCATTGTATCTGAATAAGAAAGACCACAGTCACATTCAAAGGCACAGTCCCTAGTAAGTCCTTGCAATGTTGCTACCCACTCCCTATTAGTTTGACCGGCCGTACGTTTTGTACGAAAGAACGTATACCGTTTTGCAACCACATTAACTGTTTCTTTGAAATAGGCATCTAAGGCAGACAAAATTTCCTCGTATGACAAAGTTGCTACGTCGCGGCGGGGAAACAATTTCACTATCACACGGTATGTGGACACACCGACACAAGAAAGCAAAAACGGCTGCCGCTCATTACCTTGAATTCTGTAGGCAGCCATGTGAAAGGCGAACTGACGAGACCACTCTTGCCAGGTCTCGTGGTTCGGGTCGTAGTGCCTAAAAGGCGGTGCAACGGCAGGTTGTGGCTGCGGTAGCGGTGAAGCGGCTGCGGCCGCATCGGTGTGCAGCGCACGTTGACCCTGGACGAGCTGTCCAAGGGCATCCAGTAACGCCTGCGTCTGCTGATTCTGCAAGCGATAAAATTCGGACAGTACATCCGGAGAATGTGGCGAAGCCATGACACAAATAAATGTAAGCAATCAGAAATAAATGTGAGCAATCAGAAAAAGGTCACTTTTCCCTCGTCGCCAATAATTGTAGTGTCGGTAGCTGGACCGACACCGTGATGTTGATTGCTGAAAAGGAATGCTAAACTAACGCTGTGGCCGATAGTGCACGAACGGCAATACAGCAGACGGGCGTGAAGTCTGGAACATGAGAACTTATAAATGAATACGAAGAAAAGTATGTAGATGCTTTTTACTTAACTTTTATTGACTCCTTGGAATACATCTCTCTTGAATACTCGTAAGCTATAGGCACTGATACAAATGGCTCCTTGTTAGTTCGTAGCCATTAACTTCTGATGGCTATTCTGTCTCTCGGCTAATGAGAGAGAAAGGCTTCGTACAACTGGGCGATAGCTAGGTTCGCGTACAACTGGTCGGTACCTTGGTTCTCGTACAACTGGGGTCGAGTCCACTCTCGTATCACGAGACCTGCCTTGGTGGTGGCGCTAGGTCTGCGATCACAGTGGCGACACGCGGGTCCGACATGTACTACATGGACCGCGGCCGATTTAAACTACCACCTAGCAAGTGTGGTGTCTGGCGGTGACACCACACTATGATTAGTGTCACAGGAATGGTTCAAAACATAGAGAGTTGGAAGATTTAGTCTTCTTGTACTTAAGTCATCATTGTGCCTTTTCTATTTAATTCTGATGCAATTTCTGTGTTTCATCGTCAATAAGAAGGTCCAAGGGATACAGTAAACCTGGAGTGAAGCATCGGAATCTATAACTAGTGTCACAGGAATGGTTAAAAACATAGCCAGTAAGAAGAGTCAGACTTCTTTTACTTAAGTCGGCAGTGTGCCTTTTGTATTAAACTCCAATGCAATTTCTGTGTTTCATCGGCAATAAGAAGGTCCAAGGGATACAGTAAACCGGGAGTGAAGCATCGAAGTCTATAACTAGTGTCACAGGAATGGTTCATATCGTAGACATTAAGAAGAGTAAGTCTTCTTGTCCTTAATTCGGCATTGTGCCTTTTGTATTTAATTCTGATGCAATTTCTGTGTTTCATCGCCAATAAGAAGGTCAGAGGGATACAGTAAACCTGAAGTGAAGCATCCGAATCTATAACTAGTGTCACAGGAATGGTTCAAAACATAGAGTGTTGGAAGATTCATTCTTCTTATACATAAGTCGGCATTGTGCCTTTTGTATTTCATTCCGATGCAATTTCTGTGTTTCATCGTCCATAAGAAGGTCCGAGTGATACAGTAAACCTCAAGTGAAGCAACTGAATAAAAAACTAGTGTCACAGGAAAGGTTGAAAACATAGACAGTAGGATGAGTCAGTCTTCTTGTACTGAAGTCGGTATTGTGCGTTTTCTATTCAATTCCTATGCAATTTCTGTGTTTCATCGTCAATAAGACGGTCAGAGGGATACAGTAAGCCTGAAGTGAAGCATCGGAATCTATGCCTAGTGTCACAGGAATGGTTTAAAACATAGTTAGTAAGAAGAGTCAGTCTTCTTGTACTTAAGTCGATATTGTGACTTTTGTATTTAATTCCGATGCAATTTCTGTGTTTCATCGTCAATAAGAAGGTCCAAGGGATACAGTAAACCTGAAGTGAAGAATCAGAATCTATAACTAGTGTCACAGGAATGGTTCAAAACATAGAGAGTTGGAAGATTCAGTCTTCTTGTACTTAAGTCGGCATTGTGCATTTTCTATTTAATTCCGATGAAATTTCTGAGTTTCATCATCAATAATACGGTCGGAGGGATTCACTAAACCTGAAGTGAAGCTTCGGAATCAAAAACTAGTGTCCCAGGGATGGTTCAAAACATAGACAGTAAGAAGAGTCAGTCATCTTGTACTTAAGTTGGTATTGTGCTTTTTGTAATTAATTCCGATTCAATTTCTGTGTTTCATCGTCAATAAGAAGGTCAGAGTGATACAGTAATCCTGAAGTGAAGCATTGGAATCTGTGACTAGTGTCACAGGAATGGTTCAAAACATAGTCAGTAAGAAGAGTCAGTCTTCTTGTACTTAAGTCCGTATTGTGCCTTTTGTATTTAACTCCGACGCAAATTCTGTGTTTCATCGTCAATAAGAAGGTCCAAGGGATACAGTTAACCTGAAGTGAATCATCGGAATCTATAACTAGTGTCACAGGAATGGTTCAAATCATAGTCCGTAAGAAGAGTCAGTCTTCTTGTACTTAAGTCATCATTGTGCCTTTTCTATTCAATTAAGATTCAATTTCTGTGTTTCATCGTCAACAAGAAGGTCCAATGGATACAGTAAATCTAGAGTGTTGCATCGGAATCCATAACTAGTGTCTCAGGAATGGTTCAAACAATAGACAGTAAGAAGAAACAGACTTCTTTTACTTTAGTCGGCAATGTCCCCCTTGTATTTAATTCCGATGCAATTTCTGTGTTTCATCGTCAATAAGACGGTCGGAGGGACACAGTAAACCAGAAGTGAAGCATCGGAATCTATGACTAGTGTCACAGGAATGGTTCAAAACATAGTCAGTAAGAAGAGTCAGTCTTCTTGTAGTTAAGTCGGTATTGTGCCTTTTGTATCTAATTCCGATGCAATTTTTGTGTTTCACCGTCAATAAGCTGGTCCAAGGAATACAGTAAACCTGAAGTGAAGCATCGGAATCTATAACTAGTGTCACAGGAATGGTTCAAAACATAGACAGTAAGAAGAGCAAACTTCTTTTACTTAAGTCGGCATTGTGCCTTTTGTATTTAATTCCGATGCAATTTCTGTGTTTCATCGGCAATAAGAAGGTCCCAGGGATACAGTTAACCTGGAGTGAAGCATCAGAATCTATAACTAGTGTCACAGGAATGGTTCAAAACATAGAGAGTTGGAAGATTCAGTCTTCTTGTACTTATGTCGGCATTGTGCCTTTTCTATTTAATTCCGATGCAATTTCTGTGTTTCATCGTCAATAAGACGGTCAGAGGGATACAGTAAACCTGAAGTGAAGCATCGGAATCTATGCCTAGTGTCACAGGAATGGTTCAAAACATAGTCAGTAAGAAAAGTCAGTCTTCTTGTACTTAAGTCGGTATTGTGCCTTTTGTATTTAATTCCGATGCAATTTCTGTGTTTCATCGTCAATAAGAAGGTCCAAGGGATACAGTAAACCTGAAGTGAAGCATCGGAATCTATAACTAGTGTCACAAGAATGGTTCAAAACATAGAGAGTTGGAAGAATCAGTCTTCTTGTACTTAAGTCGGCATTGGGCCTTATCTATATAATTCCGATGCAATTTCTGTGTTTCATCATCAATAAGACGGTCGGAGGGATACAGTAAACCTGAAGTGAAGCAGCGGAATCTATGACTAGTGTCACAGGAATGGTTCAAAACATAGTCAGTAAGAAGAGTCAGTCTTCTTGTACTTAAGTCGGTATTGTGCCTTTTGTATTTAATTCCGATGCAATTTCTGTTTTTCATCGTCAATAAGAAGGTCCAAGGGATACAGTAATCCTGAAGTGAAGCATCGGAATCTATGACTAGTATCACAGGAATGGTTCAAAACATAGACAGTAGGAAGAGTCAGTCTTCTTGTACTTAAGTCGGCAGTTTGCCTATTGTATTTAATTCCGATGCAATTTCTGTGTTTCATCGTCAATAACAAGGTCCAATGGATACAGCAAACCTCGAGTGAAGCATCGGAATCTATAACAAGTGTCTCGGGGATGGTTCAAAACATATACAGTAAGAAGAGTCAGTCTTCTTGTACTTAAGTCGGCATTGTGCCTTTTGTATTTAGTTCCGATGCAATTTCTGTGTTTCATCGTCAATATGAAGCTCAGAGGGATACAGTAATCGTGAAGTGAAGCATCGGAATCTATGACTAGTGTCACAGGAATGGTTCAAAACATAGTCAGTAAGAAGAGACAGTCTTCTTGTACTTAAGTCATCATTGTGCCTTTTCTATTTAATTCTGTTGCAATTTCTGTGTTTCATCGTCAATAAGAAGGTCCAAGGGATACAGTAAACCTGGAGTGAAGCATCGGAATCTATAACTAGTGTCACAGGAATGGTTCAAAACATAGACAGTAAGAACAGTCAGACTTCTTTTACTTAAGTCTGCATTGTGCCTATTGTATTTATATCCAACGCAATTTCTGTGTTTCATCGCCAATAAGAGGGTCCAAGGGATACAGTACACCTGGAGCGAAGCATCGAAGTCTATAACTAGTGTCACAGGAATGGTTCAAAACATAGACAGTAAGAAGAGTCAGTCTTCTTGTACTTAATTCTGCATTGTGCCTTTTGTATTTCATTCCGATGCAATTTCTGTGTTTCATCGTCCACAAGAAGGTCCGAGGGATACAGTAAACCTCAAGTGAAGCATCTGAATAAAAAACTAGTGTCACAGGAATGGTTTGAAAATATAGATAGTAGGAGGAGTCAGTCTTCTTGTACTTAAGTCGGTATTGTGCGTTTTCTATTTAATTCCGATGCAATTTCTGTGTTTCATCGTCAATAAGAAGGTCAGAGGGATACAGTGAACCTGAAGTGAATCATCGGAATTTATAACTAGTGTCACAGGAATGGTTCAAAACATAGAGAGTTGGAAAATTCAGTCTTCCTCTACTTATGTCGGCATTGTGCCTTTTCTATTTAATTCCGATGCAAATTCTGTGTTTCATCGTCAATTAGACGGTCAGAGGGATACAGTAAACCTGAAGTGAAGCATCGGAATCTATGCCTAGCGTCACAGGAATGGTTCAAAGCATAGTCAGTAAGAAGAGTCAGTGTTATTGTACTTAAGTCCGTATTGTGCCTCTTGTATTTAATTCCGATGCAATTTCTGTGTTTCATCGTCAATAAGAAGGTCCAAGGGATACAGTAAACCTGAAGTGAAGCATCGGAACCTATAACTAGTGTCACAGGGACGGTTCAAAACATAGACAGTAAGATGAGTCAGTATTCTTGTACTTAAGCCGGCATTGTGCTTTTTCTATTTAATTCCGATGCAATTTCTGTGTTTCATCGTCAATAAGAAGGGCCAAGGGATACAGTAAACCTGAAGTGAAGCAACGGAATAAAAAACTAGTGTCACAGGAATGGTTCAAAACATAGACAGTAGGAAGAGTCAGTCTTCTTGTAATTAAGTCGGTATTGTGCCCTTCCAATTTAATTCCGATGCAATTTCTGTGTTTCATCGTCAATAAGAAGGTCAGAGGGATACAGTAAACCTGAAGTGAAGCATCGGAATCTATGACTAGTGTCACAGGAATGGTTCAAAACATAGAGAGTTGGAAGATTCAGTCTTCTTATACTTAAGTCTCCTTTGTGCCTTTTCTATTTAATTCCGATGCATTTTCTGTGTTTCATCGTCAATAAGACGGTCGGAGGGATACAGTAAACCTGAAGTGAAGCATCAGAATCTATGGCTAGTGTCACAGGAATGGTTCAAAACATAGTCAGTAAGTAGAGTCAGTCTTCTTGTTCTTAAGTCGGTATTGTGCCTTTTGTATTTAATTCCGATGCAATTTCTGTGTTTCATCGTCAATACGAACGTCCAAGGGATACAGTAAACTTCGAGTGAAGCATCGGAATCTATAACAAGTGTCTCAGGGATGGTTCAAAACATAGACAATAAGAAGAGTCAGTCTTCTTGTACTTAAGTCGGCATTGTGCCTTTTGTATTTAATTCCGATGCAAGTTCTGTGTTTCATCGTCAATATGAAGCTCAGAGAGATACAGTAATCCTGAAGTGAAGCATCGGAATCTATGAATAGTGTCACAGAAAAGGTTCAAAACATAGTCAGTAAGAAGAGTCAGTCTTCTTGTACTTAAGTCATCAATGTGCCATTTCTATTTAATTCTGATGCAATTTTTGTGTTTCATCGTCAATAAGAAGGTCCAAGGGATACAGTAAACCTGGAGTGAAGCATCGGAATCTATAACTAGTGTCACAGGAACGGTTCAAAACATAGACACTAAGAAGCATCAGACTTCTTTTACTTAAGTCGGCAGTGTGCCTTTTGTATTTAATTCCGATGCAATTTCTGTGTTTCATCGGCAATAAGAAGGTCCAAGGGATACAGTAAACCTGAAGTGAAGCATCGGAATCAATAACTAGTGTCACAGGAATGGTTCATAACATAGACAGTGAGAAGAGTCAGTCTTCTTGTTCTTAATTCGGGATTGAGCCTTTGTATTTAATTCCGATGCAATTTCTGTGTTTCATCGTCAATAAGAAGGTCCAAGGGATACAGTAATCCTGAAGTTAAGCATCGGAATCTATAACTAGTGTCACAGGAATGGTTCAAAACATTGTCAGTAAGAAGAGTCAGTGTTCTCGTAGTTAAGTCGGCATTGTGCCTTTTATATTTAATTCCGATGCAATGTCTGTGTTTCATCGTCAATAAGAAGGTCCAAGGGATACAGTAAACCTGAAAAGAACCATCGGAATCTATAACTAGTGTCACAGGAATGGTTCAAAACATAGACAGTAGGATAAGTCAGTCTACATGTACTTAAGTCGGCAATGTGCCTTTTGTATTTAATTCCGATGCAATTTCTGTGTTTCATCGTCAATAAGAAGGTCAGAGGGATACAGTAAACCTGAAGTGAAGCATCGGAATCTATAACTAGAGTCACACGAATGGTTCAAAGCATAGACTGTTAGATGAGTCAGTTTTCTTGTACTTAAGACGGCATTGCGCATTTTATATTTAATTCCGATGCAATTTCTGTGTTTCATAAGAAGGTCCAAGGGATACAGTAAACCTGGAGTGAAGCACCGGAATCTATAACCTTTGTCACACGAATGGATGAAAGCATAGAATGTCGGAAGAGTCAGTCTTCTTGTACATTAGTCGGCATTGTGCCTTTTGTGTTTAATTCCGATGCAATTTCTGGGTTTCATCGTCAATAAGAAGGTCCATGGGATACAGCAAACCAGAAATGAACGATCGGAATCCATAACTAGTGTCACTGGAATGGTTCAAAACATAGACAGTAAGAAGAGTCAGTCTTCTTGTACTTAATTCGGCATTGTGCCTTTTCTATTTAATTCCGATGCAATTTCTGTGATTCATCGACAATAAGACGGTCAGAGGGATACAGTAAACCTGAAGTGAAGCATCGTAATCTATGACTAGTGGCACAGGAATGGTTCAAAACATAGACAGTTGGAAGAGTCAGTCTTCTTGTACTTAAGTCGGCAATGTGCCTTTTGTATTTAATTCCGATGCAATATCTGTGTTTCATCGTCAATAAGAAGGTCCATGGGATACAGTAAACCTGAAATGAACGATCGGAATCCATAACTAGTGTCACAGGAATGCCTCAAACATAGACAGTAAGAAGAGTCGGTCTTCTTGTACTTAATTCGGCATTGTGCCTTTTGTATTTAATTCCGATGCAATATCTGTGTTTTATCGTCAATAAGAAGGTCCAAGGGATACAGTAAACCTGGAGTGAAGCATCGGAGTCTATTACTAGTGTCACAGGAATGGTTCAAACCATAGACAGTAAGAAGAGTCAGACTTCTTTTACTTAAGTCGGCATTGTGCCTCTTGTATTTACTGCCGATGCAATTTCTGTGTTTCAACGTCAATAAGGAGGTCAGAGGGATACAGTAAACCTGAAGTGAAGCATCGGAATCTATAACTAGTGTCACAGGAATGGTTCAAAACATAGTCGGTAACAAGAGTCAGTCTTCTTGTACTTAAGTCGGCATTGTGCATTTTGTATTTAATTACGATGCAATTTCTGTGTTTCATCGTCAATAAGAAGGTCCAAGGGATACAGTAAACCTGGAGTGAAGCATCGGAATTTATAACTAGTGTCACAGGGACGGTTCAAACATAGACAGTAAGATGAGTCTGTATTCTTGTACTTAAGTCGGCATTGTGCAATTTCTATGTAATTCCGATGCAATTTCTGTGTTTCATCGTCAATAAGAAGGTCCAAGGGATACAGTAAACCTGAAGTTAAGCATCGGAATCTATAAGTAGTGTCACAGGAATTGGTTCAAAACATAGTCAGTAAGAAGAGTCAGACCTCTTGTAGTGAAGTCGGCATTGTGCTTTTGTATTTAATTCCGATGCAATTTCTGTGTTTCATCGTCAATAAGAAGGTCCAAGGGATATAGTAGACCTGAATTGAAGCATCGGAATCTATAACTAGTGTCACAGGATTGGTTCAAAACATAGACAGTAAGATGAGTCAGTCTTCTTCTACTTAAGTCGGCATTGTGCCGTTTGTATTTAATTCCGATGCAATTTCTGTGTTTCATCGTCAATTTGACGGTCAGAGGGATACAGTAAATCTGAAGTGAAGCATCGGAATCTATAACTAGAGTCACACGAATGGTTCAAAGCATAGACAGTAAGATGAGTCAGTTTTCTTGTACTTAAGGCGGCATTGTGCATTTTATATTTAATTCCGATGCAATTTCTGTGTTTCATCGTCGATAAGAAGGTCCAAGGAATACAGTAAACCTGGAGTGAATCATCGGAATCTATAACTAGTGTCACAGGAATGGTTCAAAACATAGGCAGTAGGAAGAGTCAGTCATCTAGTACTTAAGTCGGCATTGTGCCTTGTCTATTTTATTCCGATGAAATCTCTGTGTTTCATCGTCAATAAGACGGTCAGAGGGATACAGTAAACCTGAAGTGAAACATCGGAATCTATAACTAGTGGCACAGGAATGGTTCAAACCATAGATATTTGGAAGAGTCAGTCTTCTTGTACTTAAATGGGCATTGTGCAATTAGTATTTATTTCCGATGCAATATCTGTGTTTCATCGTCAATAAGAAGGTCCAAGGGATACAGTAAACCTGAAATGAACGATCGGAATCCATAACTAGTGTCACAGGAATGGTTCAAAACATAGACAGTAAGAAGAATCAGTCTCCTTTTACTTAATTCGGCATTGTGCCTTTTGTATTTAATTCTGATGCAATTTCTGGGTTTCATCGTCAATAAGAAGGTCCAAGGGATACAGTAAACCTGGAGTGAAGCATCGGAGTCTAAACCTAGTGTCACAGGAATGGTTCAAAACATAGACAGTAGGAAGAGTCAGTCTTCTAGTACTTAAGTCGGCATTGTGCCTTTTCTATTTAATTCCGATGCAATTTCTGTGATTCATCGTCAATAAGACGGTCAGAGGGATACAGTAAACCTGAAGTGAAGCATCGGAATCTATAACTAGTGGCACAGGAATGGTTCAAAGCGTAAACAGTTGGAAGAGTCAGTCTTCTTGTACTTAAGTCGGCATTGTGCCTTCTGTATTTAATTCCGATGCAATATCTGTGTTTCATCGTCAATAATAAGGTCCAAGGTATACAGTAAACCTGAAATGAACGATCGGAATGCATAACTAGTGTCACAGGAATGGTTCAAAACATAGACAGTAAGAAGAGTCAGTCTCCTTGTACTTAGTTCGGCATTGAGCATTTTGTATTTAATTCCGATGTAATATCTGTGTACAATCGTCAATTAGAAGGTCCAAGGGATACAGTAAACCTGAAATGAACCATCGGAATCTATAACTAGTGTCACAGGAATGGTTCAAAACATAGACAGTAGGATAAGTCAGTCTACATGTACTTAAGTCGGCAATGTGCCTTTTGTATTTAATTCCGATGCAATTTCTGTGTTTCATCGTCAATAATAAGGTCAGAGGGATACAGTAAACCTGAAGTGAAGCATCGGAATCTATAACTAGAGTCTCACGAATGGTTCAAAGCATAGACTGTAAGAAGAGTCAGTTTTCTTGTACTTAAGACGGCATTGCGCATTTTATATTTAATTCCGATGCAATTTCTGTGTTTCATCGTCAATAAGAAGGTCCAAGGGATACAGTAAACCTGGAGTGAAGCACCGGAATTTATAACTATTGTCACACGAATAGTTCAAAGCATAGAATGTCGGAAGAGTCAGTCTTCTTGTACATTAGTCGGCATTGTGCCTTTTGTGTTTAATTCCGATGCAATTTCTGTGTTTCATCGTCAATAAGAAGGTCCATGGGATACAGCAAACCAGAAATGAACGATCGGAATCCATAACTAGTGTCACTGGAATGGTTCAAAACATAGACAGTAAGAAGAGTCAGTCTTCTTGTACTTAATTCGGCATTGTGCAATTTCTATTTAATTCCGATGCAATTTCTGTGATTCATCGTCAATAAACGGTCAGAGGGATACAGTAAACCTGAAGTGAAGCATCGGAATCTATGACTAGTGGCACAGGAATGGTTCAATACATAGACAGTTGGAAGAGTCAGTCTTCTTGTACTTAAGTCGGCAATGTGCCTTTTGTATTTAATTCCGATGCAATATCTGTGTTTCATCGTCAATAAGAAGGTCCATGGGATACAGTAACCCTGAAATGAACGATCGGAAACCTTAACTAGTGTCACAGGAATGCTTCAAAACATAGACAGTAAGAAGAGTCGGTCTTCGTGTACTTAATTCGGCATTGTGCCTTTTGTATTTAATTCCGATGCAATATCTGTGTTTCATCGTCCAAAGAAGGTCCAAGGGATACAGTAAACCTGGAGTGAAGCATCGGAGTCTATAACTAGTGTCACAGGAATGGTTCAAACCATAGACAGTAAGAAGAGTCAGACTTCTTTTACTTAAGTCGGCATTGTGCCTCTTGTATTTACTGCCGATGCAATTTCTGTGTTTCAACGTCAATAAGGAGGTCAGAGGGATACAGTAAACCTGAAGTGAAGCATCGGAATCTATAACTAGTGTCACAGGAATGGTTCACAACATAGACAGTGAGAAGAGTCAGTCTTCTTGTTCTTAATTCGGGATTGAGCCTTTGTATTTAATTCCGATGCAATTTCTGTGTTTCATCGTCAATAAGAAGGTCCAAGGGATACAGTAATCCTGAAGTTAAGCATCGGAATCTATAACTAGTGTCACAGGAATGGTTCAAAACATTGTCAGTAAGAAGAGTCAGTGTTCTCGTAGTTAAGTCGGCATTGTGCCTTTTGTATTTAATTCCGATGCAATGTCTGTGTTTCATCGTCAATAAGAAGGTCCAAGGGATACAGTAAACCTGAAATGAACCATCGGAATCTATAACTAGTGTCACAGGAATGGTTCAAAACATAGACAGTAGGATAAGTCAGTCTACATGTACTTAAGTCGGCAATGTGCCTTTTGTATTTAATTCCGATGCAATTTCTGTGTTTCATCGTCAATAAGAGGGTCAGAGGGATACAGTAAACCTGAAGTGAAGCACCGGAATCTATAACTAGAGTCACACGAATGGTTCAAAGCATAGACTGTAAGATGAGTCAGTTTTCTTGTACTTAAGACGGCATTGCGCATTTTATATTTAATTCCGATGCAATTTCTGTGTTTCATCGTCAATAAGAAGGTCCAAGGGATACAGTAAACCTGGAGTGAAGCACCGGAATCTATAACTTTTGTCACACGAATGGATGAAAGCATAGAATGTCGGAAGAGTCAGTCTTCTTGTACATTAGTCGGCATTGTGCCTTTTGTGTTTAATTCCGATGCAATTTCTGGGTTTCATCGTCAATAAGAAGGTCCATGGGATACAGCAAACCAGAAATGAACGATCGGAATCCATAACTAGTGTCACTGGAATGGTTCAAAACATAGACAGTAAGAAGAGTCAGTCTTCTTGTACTTAATTCGGCATTGTGCCTTTTCTATTTAATTCCGATGCAATTTCTGTGATTCATCGACAATAAGACGGTCAGAGGGATACAGTAAACCTGAAGTGAAGCATCGTAATCTATGACTAGTGGCACAGGAATGGTTCAAAACATAGACAGTTGGAAGAGTCAGTCTTCTTGTACTTAAGTCGGCAATGTGCCTTTTGTATTTAATTCCGATGCAATATCTGTGTTTCATCGTCAATAAGAAGGTCCATGGGATACAGTAAACCTGAAATGAACGATCGGAATCCATAACTAGTGTCACAGGAATGCCTCAAACATAGACAGTAAGAAGAGTCGGTCTTCTTGTACTTAATTCGGCATTGTGCCTTTTGTATTTAATTCCGATGCAATATCTGTGTTTCATCGTCAATAAGAAGGTCCAAGGGATACAGTAAACCTGAAGTGAAGCATCGGAATCTATAACTAGTGGCACAGGAATGGTTCAAAGCGTAAACAGTTGGAAGAGTCAGTCTTCTTGTACTTAAGTCGGCATTGTGCCTTCTGTATTTAATTCCGATGCAATATCTGTGTTTCATCGTCAATAATAAGGTCCAAGGTATACAGTAAACCTGAAATGAACGATCGGAATGCATAACTAGTGTCACAGGAATGGTTCAAAACATAGACAATAAGAAGAGTCAGTCTCCTTGTACTTAGTTCGGCATTGAGCATTTTGTATTTAATTCCGATGTAATATCTGTGTACAATCGTCAATTAGAAGGTCCAAGGGATACAGTAAACCTGAAATGAACCATCGGAATCTATAACTAGTGTCACAGGAATGGTTCAAAACATAGACAGTAGGATAAGTCAGTCTACATGTACTTAAGTCGGCAATGTGCCTTTTGTATTTAATTCCGATGCAATTTCTGTGTTTCATCGTCAATAATAAGGTCAGAGGGATACAGTAAACCTGAAGTGAAGCATCGGAATCTATAACTAGAGTCTCACGAATGGTTCAAAGCATAGACTGTAAGAAGAGTCAGTTTTCTTGTACTTAAGACGGCATTGCGCATTTTATATTTAATTCCGATGCAATTTCTGTGTTTCATCGTCAATAAGAAGGTCCAAGGGATACAGTAAACCTGGAGTGAAGCACCGGAATTTATAACTATTGTCACACGAATAGTTCAAAGCATAGAATGTCGGAAGAGTCAGTCTTCTTGTACATTAGTCGGCATTGTGCCTTTTGTGTTTAATTCCGATGCAATTTCTGTGTTTCATCGTCAATAAGAAGGTCCATGGGATACAGCAAACCAGAAATGAATGATCGGAATCCATAACTAGTGTCACTGGAATGGTTCAAAACATAGACAGTAAGAATAGTCAGTCTTCTTGTACTTAATTCGGCATTGTGCAATTTCTATTTAATTCCGATGCAATTTCTGTGATTCATCGTCAATAAACGGTCAGAGGGATACAGTAAACCTGAAGTGAAGCATCGGAATCTATGACTAGTGGCACAGGAATGGTTCAATACATAGACAGTTGGAAGAGTCAGTCTTCTTGTACTTAAGTCGGCAATGTGCCTTTTGTATTTAATTCCGATGCAATATCTGTGTTTCATCGTCAATAAGAAGGTCCATGGGATACAGTAACCCTGAAATGAACGATCGGAATCCTTAACTAGTGTCACAGGAATGCTTCAAAACATAGACAGTAAGAAGAGTCGGTCTTCGTGTACTTAATTCGGCATTGTGCCTTTTGTATTTAATTCCGATGCAATATCTGTGTTTCATCGTCCAAAGAAGGTCCAAGGGATACAGTAAACCTGGAGTGAAGCATCGGAGTCTAGAACTAGTGTCACAGGAATGGTTCAAACCATAGACAGTAAGAAGAGTCAGACTTCTTTTACTTAAGTCGGCATTGTGCCTCTTGTATTTACTGCCGATGCAATTTCTGTGTTTCAACGTCAATAAGGAGGTCAGAGGGATACAGTAAACCTGAAGTGAAGCATCGGAATCTATAACTAGTGTCACAGGAATGGTTCACAACATAGACAGTGAGAAGAGTCAGTCTTCTTGTTCTTAATTCGGGATTGAGCCTTTGTATTTAATTCCGATGCAATTTCTGTGTTTCATCGTCAATAAGAAGGTCCAAGGGATACAGTAATCCTGAAGTTAAGCATCGGAATCTATAACTAGTGTCACAGGAATGATTCAAAACATTGTCAGTAAGAAGAGTCAGTGTTCTCGTAGTTAAGTCGGCATTGTGCCTTTTGTATTTAATTCCGATGCAATGTCTGTGTTTCATCGTCAATAAGAAGGTCCAAGGGATACAGTAAACCTGAAATGAACCATCGGAATCTATAACTAGTGTCACAGGAATGGTTCAAAGCATAGACAGTAGGATAAGTCAGTCTACATGTACTTAAGTCGGCAATGTGCTTTTTGTATTTAATTCCGATGCAATTTCTGTGTTTCATCGTCAATAAGAAGGTCAGAGGGATACAGTAAACCTGAAGTGAAGCATCGGAATCTATAACTAGAGTCACACGAATGGTTCAAAGCATAGACTGTAAGATGAGTCAGTTTTCTTGTACTTAAGACGGCATTGCGCATTTTATATTTAATTCCGATGCAATTTCTGTGTTTCATCGTCAATAAGAAGGTCCAAGGGATACAGTAGACCTGGAGTGAAGCACCGGAATCTATAACTTTTGTCACACGAATGGATGAAAGCATAGAATGTCGGAAGAGTCAGTCTTCTTGTACATTAGTCGGCATTGTGCCTTTTGTGTTTAATTCGGATGCAATTTCTGGGTTTCATCGTCAATAAGAAGGTCCATGGGATACAGCAAACCAGAAATGAACGATCGGAATCCATAACTAGTGTCACTGGAATGGTTCAAAACATAGACAGTAAGAAGAGTCAGTCTTCTTGTACTTAATTCGGCATTGTGCCTTTTCTATTTAATTCCGATGCAATTTCTGTGATTCATCGACAATAAGACGGTCAGAGGGATACAGTAAACCTGAAGTGAAGCATCGTAATCTATGACTAGTGGCACAGGAATGGTTCAAAACATAGACAGTTGGAAGAGTCAGTCTTCTTGTACTTAAGTCGGCAATGTGCCTTTTGTATTTAATTCCGATGCAATATCTGTGTTTCATCGTCAATAAGAAGGTCCATGGGATACAGTAAACCTGAAATGAACGATCGGAATCCATAACTAGTGTCACAGGAATGCCTCAAACATAGACAGTAAGAAGAGTCGGTCTTCTTGTACTTAATTCGGCATTGTGCCTTTTGTATTTAATTCCGATGCAATATCTGTGTTTCATCGTCAATAAGAAGGTCCAAGGGATACAGTAAACCTGGAGTGAAGCATCGGAGTCTATAACTAGTGTCACAGGAATGGTTCAAACCATAGACAGTAAGAAGAGTCAGACTTCTTTTACTTAAGTCGGCATTGTGCCTCTTGTATTTACTGCCGATGCAATTTCTGTGTTTCAACGTCAATAAGGAGGTCAGAGGGATACAGTAAACCTGAAGTGAAGCATCGGAATCTATAACTAGTGTCACAGGAATGGTTCAAAACATAGTCGGTAACAAGAGTCAGTCTTCTTGTACTTAAGTCGGCATTGTGCATTTTGTATTTAATTACGATGCAATTTCTGTGTTTCATCGTCAATAAGAAGGTCCAAGGGATACAGTAAACCTGGAGTGAAGCATCGGAATTTATAACTAGTGTCACAGGGACGGTTCAAACATAGACAGTAAGATGAGTCTGTATTCTTGTACTTAAGTCGGCATTGTGCAATTTCTATGTAATTCCGATGCAATTTCTGTGTTTCACCGTCAATAAGAAGGTCCAAGGGATACAGTAAACCTGAAGTTAAGCATCGGAATCTATAAGTAGTGTCACAGGAATTGGTTCAAATCATAGTCAGTAAGAAGAGTCAGACCTCTTGTAGTGAAGTCGGCATTGTGCTTTTGTATTTAATTCCGATGCAATTTCTGTGTTTCATCGTCAATAAGAAGGTCCAAGGGATATAGTAGACCTGAATTGAAGCATCGGAATCTATAACTAGTGTCACAGGATTGGTTCAAAACATAGACAGTAAGATGAGTCAGTCTTCTTCTACTTAAGTCGGCATTGTGCCTTTTGTATTTAATTCCGATGCAATTTCTGTGTTTCATCGTCAAT
The DNA here is from genome assembly GCF_021461385.2 of Schistocerca piceifrons. Classification (NCBI taxonomy): domain Eukaryota; kingdom Metazoa; phylum Arthropoda; class Insecta; order Orthoptera; family Acrididae; genus Schistocerca; species Schistocerca piceifrons. Next base: position 8,073,688 of record NC_060140.1, read on the forward strand.
TTGATGGTCAGAGGGATACAGTAAACCTGAAGTGAAGCATCGGAATCTATAACTAGAGTCACACGAATGGTTCAAAGCATAGACAGTAAGATGAGTCAGTTTTCTTGTACTTAAGGCGGCATTGTGCATTTTATATTTAATTCCGATGCAATTTCTGTGTTTCATCGTCGATAAGAAGTTCCAAGGAATACAGTAAACCTGGAGTGAATCATCGGAATCTATAACTAGTGTCACAGGAATGGTTCAAAACATAGGCAGTAGGAAGAGTCAGTCATCTAGTACTTAAGTCGGCATTGTGCCTTGTCTATTTTATTCCGATGAAATCTCTGTGTTTCATCGTCAATAAGACGGTCAGAGGGATACAGTAAACCTGAAGTGAAACATCGGAATCTATAACTAGTGGCACAGGAATGGTTCAAACCATAGATATTTGGAAGAGTCAGTCTTCTTGTACTTAAATGGGCATTGTGCAATTTGTATTTATTTCCGATGCAATATCTGTGTTTCATCGTCAATAAGAAGGTCCAAGGGATACAGTAAACCTGAAATGAACGATCGGAATCCATAACTAGTGTCACAGGAATGGTTCAAAACATAGACAGTAAGAAGAATCAGTCTCCTTTTACTTAATTCGGCATTGTGCCTTTTGTATTTAATTCTGATGCAATTTCTGGGTTTCATCGTCAATAAGAAGGTCCAAGGGATACAGTAAACCTGGAGTGAAGCATCGGAGTCTAAACCTAGTGTCACAGGAATGGTTCAAAACATAGACAGTAGGAAGAGTCAGTCTTCTAGTACTTAAGTCGGCATTGTGCCTTTTCTATTTAATTCCGATGCAATTTCTGTGATTCATCGTCAATAAGACGGTCAGAGGGATACAGTAAACCTGAAGTGAAGCATCGGAATCTATAACTAGTGGCACAGGAATGGTTCAAAGCGTAGACAGTTGGAAGAGTCAGTCTTCTTGTACTTAAGTCGGCATTGTGCCTTCTGTATTTAATTCCGATGCAATATCTGTGTTTCATCGTCAATAATAAGGTCCAAGGTATACAGTAAACCTGAAATGAACGATCGGAATGCATAACTAGTGTCACAGGAATGGTTCAAAACATAGACAGTAAGAAGAGTCAGTCTCCTTGTACTTATTTCGGCATTGAGCTTTTTGTATTTAATTCCGATGTAATATCTGTGTACAATCGTCAATTAGAAGGTCCAAGGGATACAGTAAACCTGAAATGAACCATCGGAATCTATAACTAGTGTCACAGGAATGGTTCAAAACATAGACAGTAGGATAAGTCAGTCTACATGTACTTACGTCGGCAATGTGCCTTTTGTATTTAATTCCGATGCAATTTCTGTGTTTCATCGTCAATAATAAGGTCAGAGGGATACAGTAAACCTGAAGTGAAGCATCGGAATCTATAACTAGAGTCTCACGAATGGTTCAAAGCATAGACTGTAAGAAGAGTCAGTTTTCTTGTACTTAAGACGGCATTGCGCATTTTATATTTAATTCCGATGCTATTTCTGTGTTTCATCGTCAATAAGAAGGTCCAAGGGATACAGTAAACCTGGAGTGAAGCACCGGAATTTATAACTATTGTCACACGAATAGTTCAAAGCATAGAATGTCGGAAGAGTCAGTCTTCTTGTACATTAGTCGGCATTGTGCCTTTTGTGTTTAATTCCGATGCAATTTCTGTGTTTCATCGTCAATAAGAAGGTCCATGGGATACAGCAAACCAGAAATGAACGATCGGAATCCATAACTAGTGTCACTGGAATGGTTCAAAACATAGACAGTAAGAATAGTCAGTCTTCTTGTACTTAATTCGGCATTGTGCAATTTGTATTTAATTCCGATGCAATTTCTGTGATTCATCGTCAATAAACGGTCAGAGGGATACAGTAAACCTGAAGTGAAGCATCGGAATCTATGACTAGTGGCACAGGAATGGTTCAATACATAGACAGTTGGAAGAGTCAGTCTTCTTGTACTTAAGTCGGCAATGTGCCTTTTGTATTTAATTCCGATGCAATATCTGTGTTTCATCGTCAATAAGAAGGTCCATGGGATACAGTAACCCTGAAATGAACGATCTGAATCCTTAACTAGTGTCACAGGAATGCTTCAAAACATAGACAGTAAGAAGAGTCGGTCTTCGTGTACTTAATTCGGCATTGTGCCTTTTGTATTTAATTCCGATGCAATATCTGTGTTTCATCGTCAATACGAAGGTCCAAGGGATACAGTAAACCTGGAGTGAAGCATCGGAGTCTATAACTAGTGTCACAGGAATGGTTCAAACCATAGACAGTAAGAAGAGTCAGACTTCTTTTACTTAAGTCGGCATTGTGCCTCTTGTATTTACTGCCGATGCAATTTCTGTGTTTCAACGTCAATAAGGAGGTCAGAGGGATACAGTAAACCTGAAGTGAAGCATCGGAATCTATAACTAGTGTCACAGGAATGGTTCAAAACATAGTCGGTAACAAGAGTCAGTCTTCTTGTACTTAAGTCGGCATTGTGCTTTTTGTATTTAATTCCGATGCAATTTCTGTGTTTCATCGTCAATACGAAGGTCCAAGGGATACAGTAAACCTGGAGTGAAGCATCGGAATTTATAACTAGTGTCACAGGTACGGTTCAAAACATAGACAGTAAGATGAGTCAGTATTCTTGTACTTAAGTCGGCATTGTGCAATTTCTATGTAATTCCGATGCAATTTCTGTGTTTCATCGTCAATAAGAAGGTCCAAGGGATACAGTAAACCTGAAGTTAAGCATCGGAATCTATAAGTAGTGTCACAGGAATGGTTCAAAACATAGTCAGTAAGAAGAGTCAGACCTCTTGTAGTGAAGTCGGCATTGTGCTATTGTATTTAATTCCGATGCAATTTCTGTGTTTCATCGTCAATAAGAAGGTCCAAGGGATACAGTAGACCTGAATTGAAGCATCGGAATCTATAACTAGTGTCACAGGATTGGTTCAAAACATAGACAGTAAGAAGAGTCAGTCTTCTTCTACTTAAGTCGGCATTGTGCCTTTTGTATTTAATTCCGATGCAATATCTGTGTTTCATCGTCAATAAGAAGGTCCAAGGGATACAGTAAACCTGAAGTGAAAGATTGGAATGCATAACTAGTGTCACAGGAATGGTTCAAAACATAGACACTAAGAAGAGTCAGTCTCCTTGTACTTAATTCGGCATTGAGCCTTTTGTATTTAATTCCGATGTAATATCTGTGTACAATCGTCAATAAGAAGGTCCAAGGTGTACAGTAAACCTGGAGTGAAGCACCGGAATCTATAACTAGTGTCACAGGAATGGTTCAAACCATAGACAGTAAGAAGAGTCAGACTTCTTTTACTTAGGTCGGCATTGTGCCTCTTGTATTTACTGCCGATGCAATTTCTGTGTTTCAACGTCAATAAGGAGGTCAGAGGGATACAGTAAACCTGAAGTGAAGCATCGGAATCTATAACTAGTGTCACAGGAATGGTTCAAAACATAGTCGGTAACAAGAGTCAGTCTTCTTGTACTTAAGTCGGCATTGTGCTTTTTGTATTTAATTCCGATGCAATTTCTGTGTTTCATCGTCAATACGAAGGTCCAAGGGATACAGTAAACCTGGAGTGAAGCATCGGAGTCTATAACTAGTGTCACAGGAATGGTTCAAAACACAGACAGTAGGAAGAGTCAGTCTTCTAGTTCTTAAGTCGGCATTGTCTCCTTTTCTATTTAATTCCGATGCAATTTCTGTGATTCATCGTCAATAAGACGGTCCGAGGGATACAGTAAACCTGAAGTGAAGCATGGGAATCTATGACTAGTGGCACAGGAATGGTTCAAAACATAGACAGTTGGAAGAGTCAGTCAACTTGTACTTAAGTCGGCAATGTGCCTTTTGTATTTAATTCTGATGCAATTTCTGTGTTTCATCGTCAATAAGAAGGTCAGAGGGATACAGTAAGTCTGATGTGAAGCATCGGGAACTATAACTAGTGTCACAGGAATAGTTCAAAACATAGTCAGTAAGAAGAGTCAGTCTTCTTGTACTTAAGTCGGCATTGTGCCTTTTGTATTTAATTCCGATGCAATTTTTGTGTTTCATCGTCAATAAGACGGTCAGAGGGATACAGTAAACCTGAAGTGAAGCATCGGAATCTATAACTAGAGTCACACGAATGGTTCAAAGCGTAGACAGTAAGATGTGTCAGTTTTCTTGTACTTGAGGCGGCATTGTGCATTTTATATTTAATTCCGATGCAATTTCTGTGTTTCATCGTCAATAAGAAGGTCCAAGGGATACAGTAAACCTGGAGTGAAGCATCGGAATCCATAACTAGTGTCACAGAAATGGTTCAAAACATAGACAGTAGGTAGAGTCAGTCTTCTAGTACATAAGTCGGCATTGTGCCTTTTCTATTTAATTCCGATGCAATTTCTGTGTTTCATCGTCAATAAGACGGTCAGAGGGATACAGTACACCTGAAGAGAAACATCGGAATCTATAACTAGTGGCACAGGAATGGTTCAAACATAGACAGTTGGAAGAGTCAGTCTTCTTGTACTTAAATCGGCATTGTGCCTTTTGTATTTAATTCCGATGCAATTTCTGTGTTTCTTCGTCAACAAGAAGGTCCAAGGGATACAGCAAACCTGAAAAGAACGATCGGAATCCATAACTAGCGTCACATTAATGGTTCAAACATAGGCAGTAAGAAGAGTCAGTCTTCTTGTACTTAAGTCGGCATTGTGCCTTTTGTATTTAATTCCGATGCAATTTCTGTGTTTCATCGTCAATAAGACGGTCAGAGGGATACAGTAAACCTGAAGTGAAGCATCGGAATCTATAACTAGAGTCACACGAATGGTTCAAAGCGTAGACAGTAAGATGTGTCAGTTTTCTTGTACTTAAGGCGGCATTGTGCATTTTATATTTAATTCCGATGCAATTTCTGTGTTTCATCGTCAATAAGAAGGTCCAAGGGATACAGTAAACCTGGAGTGAAGCATCGGAATCCATAACTAGTGTCACAGAAATGGTTCAAAACATAGACAGTAGGTAGAGTCAGTCTTCTAGTACATAAGTCGGCATTGTGCCTTTTCTATTTAATTCCGAGGCAATTTCTGTGTTTCATCGTCAATAAGACGGTCAGAGGGATACAGTACACCTGAAGAGAAACATCGGAATCTATAACTAGTGGCACAGGAGTGGTTCAAACATAGACAGTTGGAAGAGTCAGTCTTCTTGTACTTAAATCGGCATTGTGCCTTTTGTATTTAATTCCGATGCAATTTCTGTGTTTCATCGTCAACAAGAACGTCCAAGGGATACAGTAAACCTGAAAAGAACGATCGAAATCCATAACTAGCGTCACAGGAATGGTTCAAAACATAGGCAGTAAGAAGAGTCAGTCTTCTTGTACTTAATTCGGCATTGTGCCTTTTGTATTTAATTCTGATGCAATTTCTGTGTTTCATCGTCAATAAGGAGGTCCAAGAGATACAGTAAACCTGAAGTGAAGCATCGGAATATATAACTAGAGTCACACGAATGGTTCAAAAGATAGACAGTAAGAAGAGTCAGTTTTGTTGTACTAAAGACGGCACTGTGCATTTTATAATTAATTCCGATGCAATTTCTGTGTTTCATCGTCAATAAGAAGGTCCACGGGATACAGTAAACCTGAATTGAAGCATCGGAATCCATAACTAGTGTCACAGGAATGGTTCAAAACATAGACAGTAAGAAGAGTCAGTCCTCTTGTACTTAATTCGGCATTGTGCTTTTTGTATTTAATTCTGATGCAATTTCTGTGTTTCATCGTCATTAAGAAGGACCAAGGGATACGGTAGACCTGAATTGAAGCATCGGAATCTATAACTTGTTCCACAGGAAACGTTCAAAGCGTAGACAGTAAGAAGAGTCAGTCTTCTTGTACTTAAGTCTTCATTGTGCCTTTTGTATTTAATTCCGATGCAATTTCTGTGTTTCATCGTCAATAAGAAATTCAGAGGGATACAGTAAACCTGAAGTGAAGCATCGGAATCTATAACTACAGTCACACAAATGGTTCAAATCATAGACAGTAAGAAGAGTCAGTTTTCTTGTACTAAAGACAGCATTGTGCATTTTATATTTAATTCCGATGCAATTTCTGTGTTTCATCGTCAATAAGAAGGTCCAAGGGATACAGTAAACCTGGAGTGAAGCACCGGAATCTATAACTAGTGTCACAGGAATGGTTTACAACATAGAATGTCGGAAGAGTCAGTCTTCTTGTACATTAGTCGGCATTGTGCCTTTTGTGTTTAATTCCTATGCAATTTCTGTGCTTCATCGTCAATAAGAAGGTCCAAGGGATACAGTAAACCTGAAATGAACGATCGGAATCCATAACTAGTGTCACTGGAATGGTTCAAAACATAGACAGTAAGAAGAGTCAGTCTTCTTGTACTTATTTCGGCATTGTGCCTTTTGTATTTAATTCCGATGCAATTTCTGTGTTTCATCGTCAATAAGAAGGTCCAAGGGATACAGTAAACCTGGAGTGAAGCATGGGAATCTATGACTAGTGGCACAGGAATGGTTCAAAACATAGACAGTTGGAAGAGTCAGTCTTCTTGTACTTAAGTCGGCAATGTGCCTTTTGTATTTAATTCCGATGCAATATCTGTGTTTCATCGTAAATAAGGAGGTCAGAGGGATACAGTAAACCTGAAGTGAAGCATCGGAATCTATAACTAGTGTCACAGGAATGGTTCAAAACATAGACAGTAAGATGAGTCAGTATTCTTGTACTTAAGTCGGCATTGTGCCTTTTCTATGTAATTCCGATGGGATTTCTGTGTTTCATCGTCAATAAAAAGGTCCTAGGGATACAGTAATCCAGAAGTTAAGCATCGGAATCTATAACTAATGTCACAGGAATGGTTCAAAACATAGTCAGTAAGAAGAGTCAGACTTCTTGAGTTAAGTCGGCATTGTGCCTTTTGTATTTAATTCCGATGCAATTTCTGTGTTTCATCGTCAATAAGAAGGTCCAAGGAATACAGTAAACCTGAAATGAACCATCGGAATCTATAACTAGTGTCACAGGAATGGTTCAAAACATAGACAGTAGGATAAGTCAGTCTACATGTACGTAAGTCGGCATTGTGCCTTTTCTATTTAATTCCGATGCAATTTCTGTGTTTCATCGTCAACGAGAAGGTTAGAGGGATACAGTAAACCTGAAGTGAAGCATCGGAATCTATGACTAGAGTCACACGAATGGTTCAAAGCATAGACAGTAAGAAGAGTCAGTTTTCTTGTACTTAAGACGGCATTGTGCATTTTATATTTAATTCCGATGCAATATCTGTGTTTCATCGTCAATCAGAAGGTCCAAGGGATACAGTAAACCTGGAGTGAAGCACCGGAATCTATAACTAGTGTCACAGGAATGGTTCAAAACATAGAATGTCGGAAGAGTCAGTCTTCTTGTACATTAGTCGGCATTGTGCCTCTTGTTTTTAATTCCGATGCAATATCTGTGTTTCATCGTCAATAAGAGGGTCCAAGGGATACAGTAAACCTGAAATGAACGATCGGAATCCATAACTAGTGTCACTGGAATGGTTCAAAATATTGACAGTAAGAAGAGTCAGTTTTCTTGTACTTAATTCGGCATTGTGCCTTTTGTATTTTATTCTGATGCAATTTCTGTGTTTCATCGTCAATAAGAAGGTCCAAGGGATACAGTAAACCTGGAGTGAAGCATCGGAGTCTATAACTAGTGGCACAGGAATGGTTCAAAACATAGACAGTTGGAAGAGTCAGTCTTCTTGTACTTAAGTCGGCAATGTGCCTTTTGTATTTAATTCCGATGCAATATCTGTGTTTCATCGTAAATAAGGAGGTCAGAGGGATACAGTAAAACTGAAGTGAAGCATCGGAATCTATAAGTAGTGTCACAGGAATGGTTCAAAACATAGTCAGTAAGAAGAGTCAGTCTTCTTGTACTTAAGTCGGCATTCTGCTTTTTGTATTTAATTCCGATGCAGTTTCTGTGTTTCATCGTCAATAAGAAGGTCCAAGGGATACAGTAAACCTGGAGTGAAGCATCGGAATGTATAACTAGTGTCACAGGAACGGTTCAAAAATAGACAGTATGATAAGTCAGTCTACATGTACGTAAGTCGGCATTGTGCATTTTGTATTTAATTCTGATTCAATTTCTGTGTTTCATCGTCAATAAGAAGGTCAGAGGGATACAGTAAGTCTGATGTGAAGCATCGGACACTATAACTAGTGTCACAGGAATAGTTCAAAACATATTCAGTAAGAAGAGTCAGTCTTCTTGTACTTAAGTCGGCATTGTGCCTTTTGTATTTAATTCCGATGCAATTTCTGTGTTTCATCGTCAATAAGACGGTCAGAGGGATACAGTAAACCTGAAGTGAAGCATCGGAATCTATAACTAGAGTCACACGAATGGTTCAAAGCGTAGACAGTAAGATGTGTCAGTTTTCTTGTACTTAAGGCGGCATTGTGCATTTTATATTTAATTCCGATGCAATTTCTGTGTTTCATCGTCAATAAGAAGGTCCAAGGGATACAGTAAACATGAATTGGAGGATCGGAATCTATAACTAGTGTCACAGGAATGTTCAAAACATAGACAGTAAGAAGAGTCAGTCTTCTTGTACTTAATTCGGCATTGAGTTTTTTGTATTTAATTCTGATGCAATTTCTGTGTTTCATCGTCATTAAGAAGGGCCAAGGGATACAGTAGACCCGAATTGAAGCATCGGAATCCATAACTTGTGTCACAGGAAAGGTTCAAAACGTAGACAGTAAGAAGAGGCAGTCTTCTTGTACTTAAGTCGGCATTGTGCCTTTTGTATTCAATTCCGATGCAATTTCTGTGTTTCATCGTCAATAAGAAATTCAGAGGGATACAGTAAACCTCAAGTGAAGCATCGGAATTAATAACTAGTGTCACAGGGACGGTTCAAAACATAGACAGTTAGATGAGTCAGTATTCTTGTACTTAAGTCGGAATTGTGCCTTTTCTATTTAATTCCGATGCAATTTCTGTGTTTCATCGTCAATAAGAAGGTCCAAGGGATACAGTAATCCTGAAGTTAAGCATCGGAATCTATAACTAGTATCACAGGAATGGTTCAAAGCATAGTCAGTAAGAAGAGTCAGACTTCTTGTAGTTAAGTCGGCATTGTGCCTTTTATATTTAATTCCGATGCAATTTCTGTGTTTCATCGTCAATAAGAAGGTCCAAGGAGTACAGTAAACCTGAAATGAACCTTCGGAATCTATAACTAGTGTCACAGGAATGGTTCAAAACATAGACAGTAGGATAAGTCAGTCTACATGTACGTAAGTCGGCATTGTGCCTTTTGTATTCAATTCCGATGCAATTTCTGTGTTTCATCGTCAATAAGAAGGTCAGAGGGATACAGTAAATCTGATGTGAAGCATCGGAATCTATAACTAGTGTCACAGGAATGGTTCAAAACATATACTGTCGGAAGAGTCAGTCTTCTTGTACATTAGTCGGCATTGTGCCTTTTGTATTTAATTCCGATGCAATTTCTGTGTTTCATCCTCAATAAGAAGGCCCAAGGGATACAGTAGACCTGAAATGAACGATCGGAATACATAAACAGTGTCACTGGAATGGTTCAAAACATAGACTGTAAGAAGAGTCAGTCTTCTTGTACTTAATTCGGCATTGTGCCTTTTCTATTTAATTCCGATGCAATTTCGGTGATTCATCGTCAATTAGACGGTGAGAGGGATACAGTAAACCTGAAGTGAAGCATGGGAATCTATGACTAGTGGCACAGGAATGGTTCAAAACATAGACAGTTGGAAGAGTCAGTCTTCTTGTACTTAAGTCGGCAATGTGCCTTTTGTATTTAATTCCGATGCAATATCTGTGTTTCATCGTAAATAAGAAGGTCCAAGGGATACAGTAAACCTGGAGTGAAGCACCGGAATCTATAACTAGTGTCACAGGAATGGTTTACAACATAGAATGTCGGAAGAGTCAGTCTTCTTGTACATTAGTCGGCATTGTGCCTTTTGTGTTTAATTGCTATGCAATTTCTGTGCTTCATCGTCAATAAGAAGGTCCAAGGGATACAGTAAACCTGAAATGAACGATCGGAATCCATAACTAGTGTCACTGGAATGGTTCAAAACATAGACAGTAAGAAGAGTCAGTCTTCTTGTACTTATTTCGGCATTGTGCCTTTTGTATTTAATTCCGATGCAATTTCTGTGTTTCATCGTCAATAAGAAGGTCCAAGGGATACAGTAAACCTGGAGTGAAGCATCGGAGTCTATAACTAGTGTCACTGGAATGGTTCACAACATAGACTGTAAGAAGAGTCAGTCTTCTTGTACTTAATTCGGCATTGTGCCTTTTCTATTTAATTCCGATGCAATTTCGGTGATTCATCGTCAATTAGACGGTGAGAGGGATACAGTAAACCTGAAGTGAAGCATGGGAATCTATGACTAGTGGCACAGGAATGGTTCAAAACATAGACAGTTGGAAGAGTCAGTCTTCTTGTACTTAAGTCGGCAATGTGCCTTTTGTATTTAATTCCGATGCAATATCTGTGTTTCATCGTAAATAAGGAGGTCAGAGGAATACAGTAAACCTCAAGTGAAGCATCGGAATCTATAACTAGTGTCACAGGAATTGTTCAAAACATAGTCAGTAAGAAGAGTCAGTCTTCTTGTACTTAAGTCGGCATTGTGCTTTTTGTATTTAATTCCGATGCAATTTCTGTGTTTCATCGTCAACAAGAAGGTCCAAGGGATACAGTAAACCTGGAGTGAAGCATCGGAATTTGTAACTAGTGTCACAGGGACGGTTCAAATCATAGACAGTAGATGAGTCAGTATTCTTGTACTTAAGTCGGCATTGTGTCTTTTCAATGTAATTCCTATGCAATTTCTGTGTTTCATCGTCAATAAGAAGGTCCAAGGGATACAGTAATCCTGAAGTTAAGCATCGGAATCTATAACTAGTGTCACAGGAATGGTTCAAAACATAGACAGTAGGATAAGTTAGTCTACATGTACGTAAGTCGGCATTGTGCCTTTTCTATTTAATTCCGATGCAATTTCTGTGTTTCATCGTCAATAAGAAGGTCCAAGGGATACAGTAAATCTGATGTGCAGCATCGGAATCTATAACTAGTGTCACAGGAATAGTTCAAAACATAGTCAGTAAGAAGAGTCAGTCTTCTTGTACTTAAGTCGGCATTGTGCCTATTGTATTTAATTCCGATGCAATTTCTATGATTCATCGTCAATAAGAAGGTCCAAGGGATACAGTAGACCTGAATTGAAGCATCGGTATCTATAACTAGTGTCACAGGAATTATTCAAAGCATAGACAGTAAGATGTGCCAGTTTTCTTGTACTTAAGGCGGCATTGTGCATTTTATATTTAATTCCGATGCAATTTCTGTGTTTCATCGTCAATAAGAAGGTCGAAGGGATTCAGTAAACCTGGAGTGAAGCACCGGAATCTATAACTAGTGTCACAGGATTGGTTCAAAACATAGACTGTCGGAAGAGTCAGTCTTCTAGTACATTAGTCGGCATTGTGCCTTTTGTATTTAATTCCGATGCAATTTCTGTGTTTCATCGTCAATAAGACGGTCAGAGGGATACAGTAAACCTGATGTGAAACATCGGAATCTATAACTAGTGGCACAGGAATGGTTCAAAACATAGACAGTTGGAAAAGTCAGTCTTCTTGTACTTATATCGGCATTGTGCCTTTTGTATTTAATTCCAATGCAATTTCTGTGTTTCATCGTCAATAAGAAGGTCCAAGGGATACAGTAAACATGAAATGAACGATCGGAATCCATAACTAGTGTCCCTGGAATGGTTCAAAACATAGACAGTAAGAAGAGTCAGTCTTCTTGTACTTAATTCGGCATTGTGCCTTTTGTATTTAATTCTGATGCAATTTCTGTGTATCATCGTCAATAAGAAGGTCCAAGTGATACAGTAAACCTGGAGTAAAGCATCGGAGTCTATAACTAGTATCACAGGAATGGTTCAAATCATAGACAGTAGGAAGAGTCAGTCTTCTAGTAGTTAAGTCGGCATTGTGCCTTTTCTATTTAATTCCGATGCAATTTCTGTGATTCATCGTCAATGAGACGGTCAGAGGGATACAGTAAACCTGAAGTGAAGCATGGTAATCTATGACTAGTGGCACAGGAATGGTTCAAAACATAGGCAGTTGGAAGAGTCAGTCTTCTTGTACTTAAGTCGGCAATGTGCCTTTTGTATTTAATTCCGATGCAATATCTGTGTTTCATCGTAAATAAGAAGGTCCAAGGGATACAGTAAACCTGAAATGAACGATCGGAAACTGTAACTAGTGTCACAGGAATGCTTCAAAACATAGACAGTAAGAGGAGTCGGTCTCCTTGTACTTCATTCGGCATTGTGCCTTTCGTATTTAATTCCGATGCAATATCTGTGTTTCATCGTCAATAAGAAGGTCCAAGGGATACAGTTAACCTGAAGTGAATCATCGGAATCTATAACTAGTGTCACAGGAATGGTTCAAATCATAGTCAGTACTAAGAGTCAGTCTTATTGTACTTAAGACATCATTGTGCCTTTTCTAATTAATTCTGATGCAATTTCTGTGTTTCATCGTCAATAAGAAGGTCCAAGGGATACAGTAAACCTAGAGTGAAGCATCGGAAACCATAACTAGTGTCACAGGAATGGTTCAAACCATAGACAGTAAGAAGAGTCAGACTTCTTTTACTTAAGTCGGCATTGTGCCTCTTGTATTTAATTCCGATGCAATTTCTGTGTTTCATCGTCAATAAGGAGGTCAGAGGGATACAGTAAACCTGAAGTGAAGCATCGGATTCTATAACTAGTGTCACAGGAATGGTTCAAAACATAGTCAGTAAGAAGAGTCAGACTTCTTGTACTTAAGACGGCATTGTGCTTTTTGTATTTAATTCCGATTCAATTTCTGTGTTTCATCGTCAATAAAAAGGTCCAAGGGATACAGTAAACCTGGAGTGAGGCATCGGAATTTATAACTAGTGTCACAGGGACGGTTCAAAACATAGACAGTAAGATGAGTCAGTATTCTTGTACTTAAGTCGGCATTGTGCCTTTTCTATGTAATTCCGATGTAATTTCTGTGTTTCATCGTCAATAAGACGGTCCAAGGGATACAGTAGTCCTGAAGTTAAGCATCGGAATCTATAACTAGTGTCACAAGAATGGTTCAAAACATAGTAATTAAGAAGAGTCAGACTTCTTGTAGTTAAGTCGGCATTGTGCCTTTTGTATTTTATTCCGATGCAATTTCTGTGTTTCATCGTCAATAAGAAGGTCCAAGGGATACAGAGGACCTGAATTGAAGCATCGGAATCTATAACTAGTGTCACAGGAATGGTTCAAAACATAGTCAGTAAGAAGAGTCAGTCTTCTTGTACTTAAGTCGGCATTCTCCTTTTTGTATTTAATTCCGATGCAGTTTCTGTGTTTCATCGTCAATAAGAAGGTCCAAGGGATACAGTAAACCTGGAGTGAAGCATCGGAATGTATAACTAGTGTCACAGGAACGGTTCAAAACATAGACAGTATGATAAGTCAGTCTACATGTACGTAAGTCGGCATTGTGCATTTTGTATTTAATTCTGATTCAATTTCTGTGTTTCATCGTCAATAAGAAGGTCAGAGGGATACAGTAAGTCTGATGTGAAGCATCGGACACTATAACTAGTGTCACAGGAATAGTTCAAAACATATTCAGTAAGAAGAGTCAGTCTTCTTGTACTTAAGTCGGCATTGTGCCTTTTGTATTTAATTCCGATGCAATTTCTGTGTTTCATCGTCAATAAGACGGTCAGAGGGATACAGTAAACCTGAAGTGAAGCATCGGAATCTATAACTAGAGTCACACGAATGGTTCAAAGCGTAGACAGTAAGATGTGTCAGTTTTCTTGTACTTAAGGCGGCATTGTGCATTTTATATTTAATTCCGATGCAATTTCTGTGTTTCATCGTCAATAAGAAGGTCCAAGGGATACAGTAAACCTGGAGTGAAGCATCGGAATCCATAACTAGTGTCACAGAAATGGTTCAAAACATAGACAGTAGGTAGAGTCAGTCTTCTAGTACATAAGTCGGCATTGTGCCTTTTCTATTAAATTCCGATGCAATTTCTGTGTTTCATCGTCAATAAGACGGTCAGAGGGATACAGTACACCTGAAGAGAAACATCGGAATCTATAACTAGTGGCACAGGAATGGTTCAAACATAGACAGTTGGAAGAGTCAGTCTTCTTGTACTTAAATCGGCATTGTGCCTTTTGTATTTAATTCCGATGCAATTTCTGTGTTTCATCGTCAACAAGAAGGTCCAAGGGATACAGTAAACCTGAAAAGAACGATCGGAATCCATAACTAGCGTCACAGGAATGGTTCAAATCATAGGCAGTAAGAAGAGTCAGTCTTCTTGTACTTAATTCGGCATTGTGCCTTTTGTATTTAATTCTGATGCAATTTCTGTGTTTCATCGTCAATAAGAAGGTCCAAGAGATACAGTAAACCTGAAGTGAAGCATCGGAATATATAACTAGAGTCACACGAATGGTTCAAAGGATACACAGTAAGAAGAGTCAGTTTTGTTGTACTAAAGACGGCACTGTGCATTTTATAATTCAATTCCGATGCAATTTCTGTGTTTCATCGCCAATAAGAAGGTCCACGGGATACAGTAGACCTGAATTGAAGCATCGGAATCTATAACTTGTGTCACAGGAAAGGTTCAAAGCGTAGACAGTAAGAAGAGTCAGTTTTCTTGTACTTAAGTCGGCATTGTGCCTTTTGTATTTAATTCCGATGCAATTTCTGTGTTTCATCGTCAATAAGAAATTCAGAGGGATACAGTAAACCTGAAGTGAAGCATCGGAATCTTTAACTACAGTCACACAAATGGTTCAAAGCATAGACAGTAAGAAGAGTCAGTTTTCTTGTACTTAAGACAGCATTGTGCATTTTATATTTAATTCCGATGCAATTTCTGTGTTTCATCCTCAATAAGAAGGTCCAAGGGATACAGTAAACCTGGAGTGATGCACCGGAATCCATAACTAGTGTCACAGGAATGGTTCAAAACATAGACTGTCGGAAGAGTCAGTCTTCTTGTACATTAGTCGGCATTGTGCCTTTTGTATTTAATTCCGATGCAATTTCTGTGTTTCATCGTCAATAAGATGGTCCAAGGAATACAGTAAACCTGGAGTGAAGCATCGGAATCTATAACTAGTGTCACAGGAATGGTTCAAAGCATAGACAGTAAGAAGAGTCAGTCTTCTTGTACTTAATTCGGCATTGTGCCTTTTGTATTTAATTCTGATGCAATTTCTGTGTTTCATCGTCAATAAGAAGGTCCAAGGGATACAGTAAACATGAATTGGAGGATCGGAATCTATAACTAGTGTCACAGGAATGTTCAAAACATAGACAGTAAGAAGAGTCAGTCTTCTTGTACTTAATTCGGCATTGAGTTTTTTGTATTTAATTCTGATGCAATTTCTGTGTTTCATCGTCATTAAGAAGGGCCAAGGGATACAGTAGACCCGAATTGAAGCATCGGAATCCATAACTTGTGTCACAGGAAAGGTTCAAAACGTAGACAGTAAGAAGAGGCAGTCTTCTTGTACTTAAGTCGGCATTGTGCCTTTTGTATTCAATTCCGATGCAATTTCTGTGTTTCATCGTCAATAAGAAATTCAGAGGGATACAGTAAACCTCAAGTGAAGCATCGGAATCTATAACTACAGTCACACGAATGGTTCAAAGCATAGACAGTAAGAAGAGTCAGTTTTCTTGTACTTAAGACGGCATTGTGCATTTTATATTTAATTCCGATGCAATTTCTGTGTTTCATCGTCAATAAAATGGTCCAAGGGATACAGTAAACCTGGAGTGAAGCACCGGAATCTATAACTAGTGTCACAGGTATGGTTTACAACATAGAATGTCGGAAGAGTCAGTCTTCTTGTACATTAGTCGGCATTGTGCCTTTTGTATTTATTTCCGATGCAATATCTGTGTTTCATTGTAAATAAGGAGGTCAGAGGGATACAGTAAACCTGAAGTGAACCATCGGAATCTATAACTAGTGTCACAGGAATGTTTCAAAGCATAGTCAGTAAGAAGAGTCAGTCTTCTTGTACTTTAGTCGGCATTGTGCTTTTTGTATTTAATTCCGATGCAATTTCTGTGTTTCATCGTCAATAAGAAGGTCCAAGGGATACAGTAAACCTGGAGTGAAGCATCGGAATTAATAACTAGTGTCACAGGGACGGTTCAAAACATAGACAGTTAGATGAGTCAGTATTCTTGTACTTAAGTCGGCATTGTGCCTTTTCTATGTAATTCCGATGCAATTTCTGTGTTTCATCGTCAATAAGAAGGTCCAAGGGATACAGTAATCCTGAAGTTAAGCATCGGAATCTATAACTAGTATCACAGGAATGGTTCAAAGCATAGTCAGTAAGAAGAGTCAGACTTCTTGTAGTTAAGTCGGCATTGTGCCTTTTATATTTAATTCCGATGCAATTTCTGTGTTTCATCGTCAATAAGAAGGTCCAAGGAGTACAGTAAACCTGAAATGAACCTTCGGAATCTATAACTAGTGTCACAGGAATGGTTCAAAACATAGACAGTAGGATAAGTCAGTCTACATGTACGTAAGTCGGCATTGTGCCTTTTGTATTCAATTCCGATGCAATTTCTGTGTTTCATCGTCAATAAGAAGGTCAGAGGGATACAGTAAATCTGATGTGAAGCATCGGAATCTATAACTAGTGTCACAGGAATGGTTCAAAACATATACTGTCGGAAGAGTCAGTCTTCTTGTACATTAGTCGGCATTGTGCCTTTTGTATTTAATTCCGATGCAATTTCTGTGTTTCATCCTCAATAAGAAGGCCCAAGGGATACAGTAGACCTGAAATGAACGATCGGAATACATAAACAGTGTCACTGGAATGGTTCAAAACATAGACTGTAAGAAGAGTCAGTCTTCTTGTACTTAATTCGGCATTGTGCCTTTTCTATTTAATTCCGATGCAATTTCGGTGATTCATCGTCAATTAGACGGTGAGAGGGATACAGTAAACCTGAAGTGAAGCATGGGAATCTATGACTAGTGGCACAGGAATGGTTCAAAACATAGACAGTTGGAAGAGTCAGTCTTCTTGTACTTAAGTCGGCAATGTGCCTTTTGTATTTAATTCCGATGCAATATCTGTGTTTCATCGTAAATAAGAAGGTCCAAGGGATACAGTAAACCTGGAGTGAAGCACCGGAATCTATAACTAGTGTCACAGGAATGGTTTACAGCATAGAATGTCGGAAGAGTCAGTCTTCTTGTACATTAGTCGGCATTGTGCCTTTTGTGTTTAATTGCTATGCAATTTCTGTGCTTCATCGTCAATAAGAAGGTCCAAGGGATACAGTAAACCTGAAATGAACGATCGGAATCCATAACTAGTGTCACTGGAATGGTTCAAAACATAGACAGTAAGAAGAGTCAGTCTTCTTGTACTTATTTCGGCATTGTGCCTTTTGTATTTAATTCCGATGCAATTTCTGTGTTTCATCGTCAATAAGAAGGTCCAAGGGATACAGTAAACCTGGAGTGAAGCATCGGAGTCTATAACTAGTGTCACTGGAATGGTTCAAAACATAGACTGTAAGAAGAGTCAGTCTTCTTGTACTTAATTCGGCATTGTGCCTTTTCTATTTAATTCCGATGCAATTTCGGTGATTCATCGTCAATTAGACGGTGAGAGGGATACAGTAAACCTGAAGTGAAGCATGGGAATCTATGACTAGTGGCACAGGAATGGTTCAAAACATAGACAGTTGGAAGAGTCAGTCTTCTTGTACTTAAGTCGGCAATGTGCCTTTTGTATTTAATTCCGATGCAATATCTGTGTTTCATCGTAAATAAGGAGGTCAGAGGAATACAGTAAACCTCAAGTGAAGCATCGGAATCTATAACTAGTGTCACAGGAATGGTTCAAAACATAGTCAGTAAGAAGAGTCAGTCTTCTTGTACTTAAGTCGGCATTGTGCTTTTTGTATTTAATTCCGATGCAATTTCTGTGTTTCATCGTCAACAAGAAGGTCCAAGGGATACAGTAAACCTGGAGTGAAGCATCGGAATTTGTAACTAGTGTCACAGGGACGGTTCAAATCATAGACAGTAGATGAGTCAGTATTCTTGTACTTAAGTCGGCATTGTGTCTTTTCAATGTAATTCCGATGCAATTTCTGTGTTTCATCGTCAATAAGAAGGTCCAAGGGATACAGTAATCCTGAAGTTAAGCATCGGAATCTATAACTAGTGTCACAGGAATGGTTCAAAGCATAGTCAGTAAGAAGAGTCAGACTTCTTGTAGTTATGTCGGCATTGTGCCTTTTGTATTTAATTCCGATGCAATTTCTGTGTTTCATCGTCAATAAGAAGGTCCAAGGGATGCAGTAAACCTGAAATGAACCATCGGAATCTATAACTAGTGTCACAGGAATGGTTCAAAACATAGACAGTAGGATAAGTTAGTCTACATGTACGTAAGTCGGCATTGTGCCTTTTCTATTTAATTCCGATGCAATTTCTGTGTTTCATCGTCAATAAGAAGGTCCAAGGGATACAGTAAATCTGATGTGCAGCATCGGAATCTATAACTAGTGTCACAGGAATAGTTCAAAACATAGTCAGTAAGAAGAGTCAGTCTTCTTGTACTTAAGTCGGCATTGTGCCTATTGTATTTAATTCCGATGCAATTTCTATGATTCATCGTCAATAAGAAGGTCCAAGGGATACAGTAGACCTGAATTGAAGCATCGGTATCTATAACTAGTGTCACAGGAATTATTCAAAGCATAGACAGTAAGATGTGCCAGTTTTCTTGTACTTAAGGCGGCATTGTGCATTTTATATTTAATTCCGATGCAATTTCTGTGTTTCATCGTCAATAAGAAGGTCGAAGGGATTCAGTAAACCTGGAGTGAAGCACCGGAATCTATAACTAGTGTCACAGGATTGGTTCAAAACATAGACTGTCGGAAGAGTCAGTCTTCTAGTACATTAGTCGGCATTGTGCCTTTTGTATTTAATTCCGATGGAATTTCTGTGTTTCATCGTCAATAAGACGGTCAGAGGGATACAGTAAACCTGATGTGAAACATCGGAATCTATAACTAGTGGCACAGGAATGGTTCAAAACATAGACAGTTGGAAAAGTCAGTCTTCTTGTACTTATATCGGCATTGTGCCTTTTGTATTTAATTCCAATGCAATTTCTGTGTTTCATCGTCAATAAGAAGGTCCAAGGGATACAGTAAACATGAAATGAACGATCGGAATCCATAACTAGTGTCCCTGGAATGGTTCAAAACATAGACAGTAAGAAGAGTCAGTCTTCTTGTACTTAATTCGGCATTGTGCCTTTTGTATTTAATTCTGATGCAATTTCTGTGTATCATCGTCAATAAGAAGGTCCAAGTGATACAGTAAACCTGGAGTAAAGCATCGGAGTCTATAACTAGTATCACAGGAATGGTTCAAATCATAGACAGTAGGAAGAGTCAGTCTTCTAGTAGTTAAGTCGGCATTGTGCCTTTTCTATTTAATTCCGATGCAATTTCTGTGATTCATCGTCAATGAGACGGTCAGAGGGATACAGTAAACCTGAAGTGAAGCATGGTAATCTATGACTAGTGGCACAGGAATGGTTCAAAACATAGGCAGTTGGAAGAGTCAGTCTTCTTGTACTTAAGTCGGCAATGTGCCTTTTGTATTTAATTCCGATGCAATATCTGTGTTTCATCGTAAATAAGAAGGTCCAAGGGATACAGTAAACCTGAAATGAACGATCGGAAACTGTAACTAGTGTCACAGGAATGCTTCAAAACATAGACAGTAAGAGGAGTCGGTCTCCTTGTACTTCATTCGGCATTGTGCCTTTCGTATTTAATTCCGATGCAATATCTGTGTTTCATCGTCAATAAGAAGGTCCAAGGGATACAGTTAACCTGAAGTGAATCATCGGAATCTATAACTAGTGTCACAGGAATGGTTCAAATCATAGTCAGTACTAAGAGTCAGTCTTATTGTACTTAAGACATCATTGTGCCTTTTCTAATTAATTCTGATGCAATTTCTGTGTTTCATCGTCAATAAGAAGGTCCAAGGGATACAGTAAACCTAGAGTGAAGCATCGGAAACCATAACTAGTGTCACAGGAATGGTTCAAACCATAGACAGTAAGAAGAGTCAGACTTCTTTTACTTAAGTCGGCATTGTGCCTCTTGTATTTAATTCCGATGCAATTTCTGTGTTTCATCGTCAATAAGGAGGTCAGAGGGATACAGTAAACCTGAAGTGAAGCATCGGATTCTATAACTAGTGTCACAGGAATGGTTCAAAACATAGTCAGTAAGAAGAGTCAGACTTCTTGTACTTAAGACGGCATTGTGCTTTTTGTATTTAATTCCGATTCAATTTCTGTGTTTCATCGTCAATAAAAAGGTCCAAGGGATACAGTAAACCTGGAGTGAGGCATCGGAATTTATAACTAGTGTCACAGGGACGGTTCAAAACATAGACAGTAAGATGAGTCAGTATTCTTGTACTTAAGTCGGCATTGTGCCTTTTCTATGTAATTCCGATGTAATTTCTGTGTTTCATCGTCAATAAGACGGTCCAAGGGATACAGTAGTCCTGAAGTTAAGCATCGGAATCTATAACTAGTGTCACAAGAATGGTTCAAAACATAGTAATTAAGAAGAGTCAGACTTCTTGTAGTTAAGTCGGCATTGTGCCTTTTGTATTTTATTCCGATGCAATTTCTGTGTTTCATCGTCAATAAGAAGGTCCAAGGGATACAGAGGACCTGAATTGAAGCATCGGAATCTATAACTAGTGTCACAGGAATGGTTCAAAACATAGACAGTAAGAAGAGTCAGTCTTCTTGTACTTATGTCGGCATTGTGCCTTTTGTATTTAATTCCGATGCAATTTCTGTGTTTCATCGTCAATAAGACGGTCAGAGGGATACAGTAAACCTGGAGTGAAGCATCGGAATTTGTAACTAGTGTCACAGGGACGGTTCAAATCATAGACAGTAGATGAGTCAGTATTCTTGTACTTAAGTCGGCATTGTGTCTTTTCAATGTAATTCCGATGCAATTTCTGTGTTTCATCGTCAATAAGAAGGTCCAAGGGATACAGTAAACCTGGAGTGAAGCATCGGAGTCTATGACTAGTGGCACAGGAGTGGTTCAAAACATAGACAGTAGGAAGAGTCAGTCTTCTAGTACTTAAGTCGGCATTGTGCCTTTTCAATTTAATTCCGATGCAATTTCTGCGTTTCGTCGTCAATAAGAAAGTCCAAGGGATATAGTAAACCTGGAGTGAAGCATCGGAGTCTATAACTAGTGTCACAGGAATGGTTCAACGCATAGACAGTTGGAAGAGTCAGTCTTCTAGTACTTAAGTCGGCATTGTGCCTTTTCAATTTAATTCCGATGCAATTTCGGTGATTCATCGTCAATTAGACGGTCAGAGGGATACAGTAAACCTGAAGTGAAGCATGGGAATCTATGACTAGTGGCACAGGAATGGTTCAAAACATAGACAGTTGGAAGAGTCAGTCTTCTTGTACTTATGTCGGCAATGTGCCTTTTGTATTTAATTCCGATGCAATATCTGTGTTTCATCGTAAATAAGGAGGTCAGAGGAATACAGTAAACCTGAAGTGAAGCATCGGAATCTATAACTAGTGTCACAGGAATGGTTCAAAACATAGTCAGTAAGAAGAGTCAGTCTTCTTGTACTTAAGTCGGCATTCTGCTTTTTGTATTTAATTCCGATGCAATTTCTGTGTTTCATCGTCAATAAGAAGGTCCAAGGGATACAGTAAACCTGGAGTGAAGCATCGGAATGTATAACTAGTGTCACAGGAACGGTTCAAAACATACACAGTAGGATAAGTCAGTCTACATGTACGTAAGTCGGCATTGTGCATTTTGTATTTAATTCTGATGCAATTTCTGTGTTTCATCGTCAATAAGAAGGTCCAAGGGATACAGTAGTCCTGAAGTTAAGCATCGGAATCTATAACTAGTGTCACAAGAATGGTTCAAAACATAGTCATTAAGAAGAGTCAGACTTCTTGTAGTTAAGTCGGCAATGTGCCTTTTGTATTTAATTCCGATGCAATATCTGTGTTTCAACGTAAATAAGGAGGTCAGAGGAATACAGTAAACCTGAAGTGAAGCATCGGAATCTATAACTAGAGTCACACGAATGGTTCAAAGCGTAGACAGTAAGATGTGTCAGTTTTCTTGTACTTAAGGCGGCATTGTGCATTTTATATTTAATTCCGATGCAATTTCTGTGTTTAATCGTCAATAAGAAGGTCCAAGGGATACAGTAAACCTGGAGTGAAGCATCGGAATCCATATCTAGTGTCACAGAAATGGTTCAAAACATAGACAGTAGGTAGAGTCAGTCTTCTAGTACATAAGTCGGCATTGTGCCTTTTCTATTAAATTCCGATGCAATTTCTGTGTTTCATCGTCAATAAGACGGTAAGAGGGATACAGTACACCTGAAGAGAAACATCGGAATCTATAACTAGTGGCACAGGAATGGTTCAAATCATAGGCAGTAAGAAGGGTCAGTCTTCTTGTACTTAATTCGGCATTGTGCCTTTTGTATTTAATTCTGATGCAATTTCTGTGTTTCATCGTCAATAAGAAGGTCCAAGAGATACAGTAAACCTGAAGTGAAGCATCGGAATATATAACTAGAGTCACACGAATGGTTCAAAGGATACACAGTAAGAAGAGTCAGTTTTGTTGTACTAAAGACGGCACTGTGCATTTTATAATTAGTTCCGATGCAATTTCTGCGTTTCATCGTCAATAAGAAGGTCCACGGGATACAGTAAACCTGAATTGAAGCATCGGAATCCATAACTAGTGTCACAGGAATGGTTCAAAACATAGACAGTAAGAAGAGTCAGTCCTCTTGTACTTAATTCGGCATTGTGCTTTTTGTATTTAATTCTGATGCAATTTCTGTGTTTCATCGTCATTAAGAAGGACCAAGGGATACAGTAGACCTGAATTGAAGCATCGGAATCTAAAACTTGTGTCACAGGAAAGGTTCAAAGCGTAGACAGTAAGAAGAGTCAGTCTTCTTGTACTTAAGTCGGCATTGTGCCTTTTGTATTTAATTCCGATGCAATTTCTGTGTTTCATCGTCAATAAGAAATTCAGAGGGATACAGTAAACTTGAAGTGAAGCATCGGAATCTTTAACTACAGTCACACAAATGGTTCAAAGCATAGACAGTAAGAAGAGTCAGTTTTCTTATACTTAAGACAGCATTGTGCATTTTATATTTAATTCCGATGGAATTTCTGTGTTTCATCGACAATAAGAAGGTCCAAGGGATACAGTAAACCTGGAGTGAAGCACCGGAATCTATATCTAGTGTCACAGGAATGGTTTACAACATAGAATGTCGGAAGAGTCAGTCTTCTTGTACATTAGTCGGCATTGTGCCTTTTGTGTTTAATTCCGATGCAATTTCTGTGCTTCATCGTCAATAAGAAGGTCCAAGGGATACAGTAAACCTGAAATGAACGATCGGAATCCATAACTAGTGTCACTGGAATGGTTCAAAACATAGACAGTAAGAAGAGTCAGTCTTCTTGTACTTAATTCGGCATTGTGCCTTTTGTATTTAATTCCGATGCAATTTCTGTGTTTCATCGTCAATAAGAAGGTCCAAGGGATACAGTAAACATGGAGTGAAGCATCGGAGTCTATAACTAGTGTCACAGGAATGGTTCAAAACATAGACAGTTGGAAGAGTCAGTCTTCTAGTACTTAAGTCGGCATTGTGCCTTTTCTATTTAATTCCGATGCAATTTCGGTGATTCATCGTCAATTAGACGGTCAGAGGGATACAGTAAACCTGAAGTGAAGCATGGGAATCTATGACTAGTGGCACAGGAATGGTTCAAAACATAGACAGTTGGAAGAGTCAGTCTTCTTGTACTTAAGTCGGCAATGTGCCTTTTGTATTTAATTCCGATGCAATATCTGTGTTTCATCGTAAATAAGGAGATCAGAGGGATACAGTAAACCTGAAGTGAAGCATCGGAATCTATAACTAGTGTCACAGGAATGGTTCAAAACATAGACAGTAAGATGAGTCAGTATTCTTGTACTTAAGTCGGCATTGTGCCTTTTCTATGTAATTCCGATGCAATTTCTGTGTTTCATCGTCAATAAGAAGGTCCAAGGAATACAGTAAACCTGGAGTGAAGCATCGGAATCTATAACTAGTGTCACAGGAATGGTTCAAAACATAGACATACGGACGAGTCAGTCTTCTAGTACATAAGTCGGCATTGTGCCTTTTCTATTTAATTCCGATGCAAATTCTGTGTTTCATCGTCAATAAGACGGTCAGAGGGATACAGTAAACCTGAAGTGAAACATCGGAATCTATAAGTAGTGGCACAGGAATGGTTCAAAACATAGACAGTTGGAAGAGTCAGTCTTCTTGTACTTAAGTCGGCATTGTGCCTTTTGAATTTAATTGCGATGCAATTTCTGTGTTTTATCGTCAACGAGAAGGTCAGAGGGATACAGTAAACCTGAAGTGAAGCATCGGAATCTATGACTAGAGTCACACGAATGGTTCAATGGATAGACAGTAAGAAGAGTCAGTTTTCTTGTACTTAAGACGGCATTGTGCATTTTATATTTAATTCCGATGCAATATCTGTGTTTCATCGTCAATCAGAAGGTCCAAGGGATACAGTAAACCTGGAGTGAAGCACCGGAATCTATAACTAGTGCCACAGGAATGGTTCAAAACATAGACTGTCGGAAGAGTCAGTCTTCTTGTACATTAGTCGGTATTGTGCCTTTTGTGTTTAATTCCGATGCAATTTCTGTGCTTCATCGTCAATAAGAAAGTCCAAGGGATACAGTAAACCTGAAATGAACGATCGGAATCCATAACTAGTGTCACTGGAATGGTTCAAAGCATTGACAGTAAGAAGAGTCATTTTTCTTGTACTTAATTCGGCATTGTGCCTTTTGTATTTTATTCTGATGCAATTTCTGTGTTTCATCGTCAATAAGAAGGTCCAAGGGATACAGTAAACCTGGAGTGAAGCATCGGAGTCTATAACTAGTGGCACAGGAATGGTTCAAAACATAGACAGTTGGAAGAGTCAGTCTTCTTGTACTTAAGTCGGCAATGTGCCTTTTGTATTTAATTCCGATGCAATATCTGTGTTTCATCGTAAATAAGGCGGTCAGAGGGATACAGTAAACCTGAAGTGAAGCATCGGAATCTATAACTAGTGTCACAGGAATGGTTCAAAACATAGTCAGTAAGAAGAGTCAGTCTTCTTGTACTTAAGTCGGCATTGTGCTTTTTGTATTTAATTCCGATGCAATTTCTGTGTTTCATCGTCAATAAGAAGGTCCAAGGGATACAGTAAACCTCGAGTGAAGCATCGGATTCTATAACTAGTGTCACAGGAATGGTTCAAAACATAGACAGTAGGATAAGTCAGCCTACATGTACGTAAGTCGGCATTGTGCCATTTGTATTTAATTCCGATGCAATTTCTGTGTTTCATCGTCAATAAGAAGGTCAGAGGGATACAGTAAATCTGATGTGAAGCATCGGAATCTATAACTAGTGTCACAGGAATAGTTCAAACATAGTCAGTAAAAAGAGTCAATCTTCTTGTACTTAAGTCGGCATTGTGCATTTTGTATTTAATTCCGATGCAATTTCTGTGTTTCATCGTCAATAAGACGGTCAGAGGGATACAGTAAACCTGAAGTGAAGCATCGGAATCTTTAACTAGAGGCACACGAATGGTTCAAAGCGTAGACAGTGAGATGTGTCAGTTTTCTTGTACTTAAGGCGGCATTGTGCATTTTATATTTAATTCCGATGCAATTTCTGTGTTTCATCGTAAATAAGGAGGTCAGAGGGATACAGTAAACCTGAAGTGAACCATCGGAATCTATAACTAGTGTCACAGGAATGTTTCAAAGCATAGTCAGTAAGAAGAGTCAGTCTTCTTGTACTTAAGTCGGCATTGTGCTTTTTGTATTTAATTCCGATGCAATTTCTGTGTTTCATCGTCAATAAGAAGGTCCAAGGGATACAGTAAACCTGGAGTGAAGCATCGGAATTAATAACTAGTGTCACAGGGACGGTTAAAAACATAGACAGTTAGATGAATCAGTATTCTTGGACTTAAGTCGGCATTGTGCCTTTACTATGTAATTCCGTTGCAATTTCTGTGTTTCATCGTCAATAAGAAGGTCCAAGGGATACAGTAAACCTGGAGTGAAGCATCGGAATCTATAACTAGTGTCACAGGAATGGTTCAAAGTATAGACAGTAAGAAGAGTCAGTCTTCTTGTACTTAATTCGGCATTGTGCCTTTTGTATATAATTCTGATGCAATTTCTGTGTTTCACCGTCAATAAGAAGGTCCAAGGGATACAGTAAACATGAATTGGAGCATCGGAATCTATAACTAGTGTCACAGGAATGTTCAAAACATAGACAGTAAGAAGAGTCAGTCTTCTTGTACTTAATTCGGCATTGAGTTTTTTGTATTTAATTCTGATGCAATTTCTGTGTTTCATCGTCATTAAGAAGGGCCAAGGGATACAGTAGACCTGAATTGAAGCATCGGAATCTATAACTTGTGTTACAGGAAAGGTTCAAAACGTAGACAGTAAGAAGAGGCAGTCTTCTTGTACTTAAGTCGGCATTGTGCCTTTTGTATTCAATTCCGATGCAATTTCTGTGTTTCATCGTCAATAAGAAGGTCCAAGGGATACAGTAAACCTGGAGTGAAGCATCGGAATTAATAACTAGTGTCACAGGGACGGTTCAAAACATAGACAGTTAGATGAGTCAGTATTCTTGGACTTAAGTCGGCATTGTGCCTTTTCTATGTAATTCCGATGCAATTTCTGTGTTTCATCGTCAATAAGAAGGTCCAAGGGATACAGTAAACCTGGAGTGAAGCATCGGAATCTATAACTAGTGTCACAGGAATGGTTCAAAGCATAGTCAGTAAGAAGAGTCAGACTTCTTGTAGTTAAGTCGGCATTGTGCCTTTTGTATTTAATTCCGATGCAATTTCTGTGTTTCATCGTCATAAGAAGGTCCAAGGAGTACAGTAAACCTGAAATGAACCACCGGAATCTATAACTAGTGTCACAGGAATGGTTCAAAACATAGACAGTAGGATAAGTCAGTCTACATGTACGTAAGTCGGCATTGTGCCTTTTGTATTCAATTCCGATGCAATTTCTGTGTTTCATCGTCAATAAGAAGGTCAGAGGGATACAGTAAATCTGATGTGAAGCATCGGAATCTATAACTAGTGTCACAGGAATGGTTCAAAACATATACTGTCGGAAGAGTCGGTCTTCTTGTACATTAGTCGGCATTGTGCCTTTTGTATTTAATTCCGATGCAATTTCTGTGTTTCATCCTCAATAAGAAGGCCCAAGGGATACAGTAGACCTGAAATGAACGATCGGAATACATAAACAGTGTCACTGGAATGGTTCAAAACATAGACAGTAAGAAGAGTCAGTCTTCTTGTACTTAATTCGGCATTGTGCCTTTTGTATTTAATTCTGATGCAATTTCTGTGTTTCATCGTCAATAAGAAGGTCCAAGGGATACAGTAAACCTGGAGTGAAGCATCGGAGTCTATGACTAGTGGCACAGGAGTGGTTCAAAACATAGACAGTAGGAAGAGTCAGTCTTCTAGTACTTAAGTCGGCATTGTGCCTTTTCTATTTAATTCCGATGCAATTTCTGTGTTTCATTGTCAATAAGAAAGTCCAAGGGATATAGTAAACCTGGAGTGAAGCATCGGAGTCTATAACTAGTGTCACAGGAATGGTTCAAAGCATAGACAGTTGGAAGAGTCAGTCTTCTAGTACTTAAGTCGGCATTGTGCCTTTTCTATTTAATTCCGATGCAATTTCGGTGATTCATCGTCAATTAGACGGTCAGAGGGATACAGTAAACCTGAAGTGAAGCATGGGAATCTATGACTAGTGGCACAGGAATGGTTCAAAACATAGACAGTTGGAAGAGTCAGTCTTCTTGTACTTAAGTCGGCAATGTGCCTTTTGTATTTAATTCCGATGCAATATCTGTGTTTCATCGTAAATAAGGAGGTCAGAGGAATACAGTAAACCTGAAGTGAAGCATCGGAATCTATAAGTAGTTTCACAGGAATGGTTCAAAACATAGTCAGTAAGAAGAGTCAGTCTTCTTGTACTTAAGTCGGCATTGTGCTTTTTGTATTTAATTCCGATGCAATTTCTGTGTTTCATCGTCAACAAGAAGGTCCAAGGGATACAGTAAACCCGGAGTGAAGCATCGGAATTTGTAACTAGCGTCACAGGGACGGTTCAAATCATAGACAGTAGATGAGTCAGTATTCTTGTACTTAAGTCGGCATTGTGTCTTTTCAATGTAATTCCGATGCAATTTCTGTGTTTCATCGTCAATAAGAAGGTCCAAGGGATACAGTAATCCTGAAGTTAAGCATCGGAATCTATAACTAGTGTCACAGGAATGGTTCAAAGCATAGTCAGTAAGAAGAGTCAGACTTCTTGTAGTTACGTCGGCATTGTGCCTTTTGTATTTTATTCCGATGCAATTTCTGTGTTTCATCGTCAATAAGAAGGTCCAAGGGATGCAGTAAACCTGAAATGAACCATCGGAATCTATAACTAGTGTCACAGGAATGGTTCAAAACATAGACAGTAGGATAAGTCAGTCTACATGTACGTAAGTCGGCATTGTGCCTCTTCTATTTAATTCCGATGCAATTTCTGTGTTTCATCGTCAATAAGAAGGTCCGAGGGATACAGTAAATCTGATGTGCAGCATCGGAATCTATAACTAGTGTCACAGGAATAGTTCAAAACATAGTCAGTAAGAAGAGTCAGTCTTCTTGTACTTAAGTCGGCATTGTGCCTATTGTATTTAATTCCGATGCAATTTCTATGTTTCATCGTCAATAAGAAGGTCCAAGGGATACAGTAGACCTGAATTGAAGCATCGGTATCTATAACTAGTGTCACAGGAATTATTCAAAGCATAGACAGTAAGATGTGTCAGTTTTCTTGTACTTAAGGCGGCATTGTGCATTTTATATTTAATTCCGATGCAATTTCTGTGTTTCATCGTCAATAAGAAGGTCGAAGGGATTCAGTAAACCTGGAGTGAAGCACCGGAATCTATAACTAGTGTCACAGGATTGGTTCAAAACATAGACTGTCGGAAGAGTCAGTCTTCTAGTACATTAGTCGGCATTGTGCCTTTTGTATTTAATTCCGATGCAATTTCTGTGTTTCATCGTCAATAAGACGGTCAGAGGGATACAGTAAACCTGAAGTGAAACATCGGAATCTATAACTAGTGGCACAGGAATGGTTCAAAACATAGACAGTTGGAAAAGTCAGTCTTCTTGCACTTATATCGGCATTGTGCCTTTTGTATTTAATTCCAATGCAATTTCTGTGTTTCATCGTCAATAAGAAGGTCCAAGGGATACAGTAAACATGAAATGAACGATGGGAATCCATAACTAGTGTCCCTGGAATGGTTCAAAACATAGACAGTAAGAAGAGTCAGTCTTCTTGTACTTAATTCGGCATTGTGCCTTTTGTATTTAATTCTGATGCAATTTCTGTGTTTCATCGTCAATAAGAAGGTCCAAGGGATACAGTAAACCTGGAGTAAAGCATCGGAGTCTATAACTAGTATCACAGGAATGGTTCAAATCATAGACAGTAGGAAGAGTCAGTCTTCTAGTAGTTAAGTCGGCATTGTGCCTTTTCTATTTAATTCCGATGCAATTTCTGTGATTCATCGTCAATAAGACGGTCAGAGGGATACAGTAAACCTGAAGTGAAGCATGGTAATCTATGACTAGTGGCACAGGAATGGTTCAAAACATAGGCAGTTGGAAGAGTCAGTCTTCTTGTACTTAAGTCGGCAATGTGCCTTTTGTATTTAATTCCGATGCAATATCTGTGTTTCATCGTAAATAAGAAGGTCCAAGGGATACAGTAAACCTGAAATGAACGATCGGAAACTGTAACTAGTGTCACAGGAATGCTTCAAAACATAGACAGTAAGAGGAGTCGGTCTCCTTGTACTTCATTCGGCATTGTGCCTTTCGTATTTAATTCCGATGCAATAACTGTGTTTCATCGTCACTAAGAAGGTCCAAGGGATACAGTTAACCTGAAGTGAATCATCGGAATCTATAACTAGTGTCACAGGAATGGTTCAAATCATAGTCAGTAAGAAGAGTCAGTCTTATTGTACTTAAGTCATCATTGTGCCTTTTCTAATTAATTCTGATGCAATTTCTGTGTTTCATCGTCAATAAGAAGGTCCAAGGGATACAGTAAACCTAGAGTGAAGCATCGGAATCCATAACTAGTGTCACAGGAATGGTTCAAACCACAGACAGTAAGAAGAGTCAGACTTCTTTTACTTAAGTCGGCATTGTGCCTCTTGTATTTAATTCCGATGCAATTTCTGTGTTTCATCGTCAATAAGGAGGTCAGAGGGATACAGTAAACCTGAAGTGAAGCATCGGATTCTATAACTAGTGTCACAGGAATGGTTCAAAACATAGTCAGTAAGAAGAGTCAGACTTCTTGTACTTAAGACGGCATTGTGCTTTTTGTATTTAATTCCGATTCAATTTCTGTGTTTCATCGTCAATAACAAGGTCCAAGGGATACAGTAAACCTGGAGTGAAGCATCGGAATTTATAACTAGTGTCACAGGGACGGTTCAAAACATAGACAGTAAGATGAGTCAGTATTCTTGTACTTAAGTCGGCATTGTGCCTTTTCTATGTAATTCCGATGTAATTTCTGTGTTTCATCGTCAATAAGAAGGTCCAAGGGATACAGTAGTCCTGAAGTTAAGCATCGGAATCTATAACTAGTGTTACAAGAATGGTTCAAAACATAGTCAGTAAGAAGAGTCAGACTTCTTGTAGTTAAGTCGGCATTGTGCCTTTTGTATTTAATTCCGATGCAATTTCTGTGTTTCATCGTCAATAAGAAGGTCCAAGGGATACAGTAGACCTGAATTGAAGCATCGGAATCTATAACTAGTGTCACAGGAATGGTTCAAAACATAGACAGTAAGAAGAGTCAGTCTTCTTGTACTTATGTCGGCATTGTGCCTTTTGTATTTAATTCCGATGCAATTTCTGTGTTTCATCGTCAATATGACGGTCAGAGGGATACAGTAAACCTGAAGTGAAGCATCGGAATCTATAATTAGAGTCACACGAATGGTTCAAAGCATAGACAGTAAGATGTGTCAGTTTTCTTGTACTTAAGGCGGCATTGTGCATTTTACATTTAATTCCGATGCAATTTCTGTGTTTCATCGTCAATAAGACGGTCAGAGGGATACAGTAAACCTGAAGTGATGCATCGGAATCTATAACTAGTGTCACAGGAATGGTTCAAAACATAGACTGTCGGAAGAGTCAGTCTTCTTGTACATTAGTCGGCATTGTGCCTTTTGTATTCAATTCCGATGCAATTTCTGTATTTCATCGTCAATAAGAAGGTCCAAGGAATACAGTAAACCTGGAGTGAAGCATCTCAATCTATAACTAGTGTCATAGGAATAGTTCAAAGCATAGACAGTTGGAAGAGTCAGTCTTCTAGTACATAAGTCGGCATTGTGCCTTTTCTATTTAATTCCGATGCAATTTCTGTGTTTCATCGTCAATAAGACGGTCAGAGGGATACAGTAAACCTGAAGTGAAACATCGGAATCTATAACTAGTGGCACAGGAATGGTTCAAAACATAGACATTTGGGTGAGTCAGTCTTCTTGTACTAAAATCCGCATTGTGTCTTTTGCATTTAATTCCGATGCAATATTGGTGTTTCATCGTCAATAAGAAGGTCCAAGGGATACAGTAAACCTGAAATGAACGATCGGAATCCATAACTAGTGTCACAGGAATGGTTCAAATCATAGACAGTAAGAAGAGTCAGTCTTCTTGTACTTAATTCGGCATTGTGCCTTTTGTATTTAATTCTGATGCAATTTCTGTGTTTCATCGTCAATAAGAAGGGCCAAGGGATACAGTAAACCTGGAGTGAAGCATCGGAGTCTATAACTAGTGTCACAGGAATGGTTCAAAACATAGACAGTAGGAAGAGTCAGTCTTCTAGTACTTAATTCGGCATTGTGCCTTCTGTACTTAATTCTGATGCAATTTCTGTGTTTAATCGTCAATAAGAAGGTCAGAGGGATACAGTAAACCTGAAGTGAAGCATCGGAATCTATAACTAGTGTCACAGGAATGGTTCAAAACATAGTCAGTAAGAAGAGTCATTCTTCTACATCTACATCTACATCTATACTCCGCGAGCCACCTTACGGTGTGTGGCGGAGGGTACTTATTGTACCACTATCTGATCCCCCCTTTCCTGTTCCATTCACGAATTGTGCGTGGGAAGAACGACTGCTTGTAAGTCTCCGTATTTGCCCTAATTTCTCGGATCTTTTCGTTGTGATCATTACGCGAGATATATGTGGGCGGTAGTAATATGTTGCCCATCTGTTCCCGGAATGTGCTCTCACGTAATTTCGATAATAAACCTCTCCGTATTGCGTAACGCCTTTCTTGAAGTGTCCGCCACTGGAGCTTGTTCAGCATCTCCGTAACGCTCGCGCGCTGACTAAATGTCCCCATGACGAATCGCGCTGCTTTTCGCTGGATCATGTCTATCTCTTCTATTAATCCAACCTGGTAAGGGTCCCATACTGATGAGCAATACTCAAGAATCGGACGAACAAGCGTTTTGTAAGCTACCTCTTTCGTCGATGAGTCACATTTTCTTAGAATTCTTCCTATGAATCTCAACCTGGCGCCTGCTTCTCCCACTATTTGTTTTTTGTGATCATTCCACTTCAGATCGCTCCGGATAGTAACTCCTAGGAATTTTACGGTCGTTACCGCTTTCAATGATTTACCACATATGGCATAATCGTACTGGAATGGATTTCTGCCCCTATGTATGCGCCTTATATTACATTTATCTACGTTTAGGGAAAGCTGCCAGCTGTCGCACCATGCATTAATCCTCTGCAGGTCCTCCTGGAGTACGTACGAGTCTTCTGATGTTGCTACTTTCTTGTAGACAACCGTGTCATCTGCAAATAGCCTCACGAAACTACCGAAGTTGTCAACTAAGTCATTTATGTATATTGTAAACAATAAAGGTCCTATCACGTTTCCCTGCGGTACTCCCGAAATTACCTCTACATCTGCAGATTTTGAACCGTTAAGAATGACATGTTGTGTTCTTTCTTCTAGGAAATCCTGAATCCAATCACAAACCTGGTCCGATATTCCGTAAGCTCGTATTTTTTTCACTAAACGTAAGTGCGGAACCGTATCAAATGCCTTCCTGAAGTCCAGGAATACGGCATCAATCTGCTCGCCAGTGTCTACGGCACTGTGAATTTCTTGGGCAAATAGGGCGAGCTGAGTTTCACATGATCTCTGTTTGCGGAATCCATGTTGGTTATGATGAAGGAGATTTGTATTATCTAAGAACGTCATAATACGAGAACACAAAACATGTTCCACTATTCTACAACAGATTGACGTAAGCGAAATAGGCCTATAATTATTCGCATCTGATTTATGACCCATCTTGAAAATGGGAACGACCTGCGCTTTCTTCCAGTCGCTAGGTACTTTACGTTCTTCCAGCGATCTACGATAAATTGCTGATAGAAAGGGGGCAAGTTCTTTAGCATAATCACTGTGGAATCTTAAGGGTATCTCGTCTGGTCCGGATGCTTTTCCGCTACTAAGTGATAGCAGCTGTTTTTCAATTTCGATATCGTTTATTTCAATATTTTCCATTTTGGCGTCCGTGCGACGGCTGAAGTCTGGGACCGTGTTATGATTTTCCGCAGTGAAACAGTTTCGGAACACTGAATTCAGTATTTCTGCCTTTCTTCGGTCGTCCTCTGTTTCGGTGCCATCGTGGTCAACGAGTGACTGAATAGGGGATTTAGATCCGCTTACCGATTTTACATATGACCAAAACTTTTTAGGGTTCTTGTTTAGATTGTTTGCCAATGTTTTATGTTCGAATTCATTGAATGCTTCTCTCATTGCTCTCTTTACGCTCTTTTTCGCTTCGTTCAGCTTTTCCTTATCAGCTATGATTCGACTACTCTTAAACCTATGATGAAGCTTGTACTTAAGTCGGCACTGTGCTTTTTGTAATTAATTCCGATGCAATTTCTGTGTTTCATCGTCAATAAGTAGGTCCAAGGGATACAGTAAACCTGGAGTGATCATCGGAGACTATAACTAGTGTCACAGGAATGGTTCAAAACATAGACAGTAAGAAGAGTCAGTCTTCTTGTACTTAATTCGGCATTGTTCCTTGTGTATTTATTTCTGATGCAATATCTGTGTTTCATCGCCAATAAGAAGGTCAGAGGGATACAGTAAATCTGAAGTGAAGCATCGGAATCAATAACTAGTGTCACAGGAATAGTTCAAAACATAGTCAGTAAGAAGAGTCAGTCTTCTTGTACTTAAGTCGGCGTGGTGCTCATTGTATTTAATTCCGATGCAATTTCTGTGTTTCATAGTCAATAAGAAGGTCCAAGAGATACAGTAAACCTGGAGTGAAGCAACGGAATCTATAACTAGTGTCACAGGAATGGTTAAAAACATAGACAGGAAGAAGAGTCAGTCTTCTTGTACTTAAGTCGGCATTGTGCCTATTGTATTTAATTCCGATGCAATTTCTGTGTTTCATCGTCAATAAGAAGGTCCAAGGAATACAGTAAACCTGGAGTGATCATCGGAGACTATAACTAGTGTCACAGGAATGGTTCAAAACATAGACAGTAAGAAGAGTCAGTCTTCTTGTACTTAATTCGGCATTGTTCCTTTTGTATTTATTTCTGATGCAATATCTGTGTTTCATCGCCAATAAGAAGGTCAGAGGGATACAGTAAATCTGAAGTGAAGCATCGGAATCAATAACTAGTGCCACAGGAATAGTTCAAAACATAGTCAGTAAGATGAGTCAGTCTTCTTGTACTTAAGTCGGCATTGTGCCTATTGTATTTAATTCCGATGCAATTTCTGTGTTTCATCGTCAATAAGAAGGTCCAAGGGATACAGTAGGCCTGAATTGAAGCATCGGAGTCTGTAACTAGTGTCACAGGAATGGTTCAAAACATAGACAGTAGGAAGAGTCAGTCTTCTAGTACTTAAGTCAGCAATGTGCCTTTTCTATTTACTTCCGATGCAATTTCTGTGTTTCATCGTCAATAAGACGGTCAGAGGGATACAGTAAACCTGAAGTGAAACATCGGAATCTATAACTAGTGGCACATGAATGGTTCAAATCATAGACAGTTGGAAGAGTCAGTCTTCTTGTACTTAAGACGACATTGTGCCTTTTGTATTTAATTCCGATGCAATATCTGTGTTTCATCGTCAATACGCAGGTCCAAGGGATACAGTAAACCTGAAATGAACGATCGGAATCCATAACTAGTGTACCAGGAATGGTTCAAAACATAGACAGTAAGAAGAGTCATTCTTCTTGTACTTAATTCGGCATTGTGCTTTTGGATTTAATTCTGATCTAATTTCTGTGTTTCATCGTCAATAAGAAGGTCCAAGGGATACAGTAAACCTGGAGTGAAGCATCGGAGTCTATAACTAGTGTCACGGGAATGGTTCAAAACATAGACAGTAGGAAGAGTCAGTCATCTAGTACTTCAGTCGGCATTGTGCCTTTTCTATTTAATTCCGATGCAATTTCTGTGATTCATCGTCAATAAGACGGTCAGAGGGATACAGTAAACCTGAAGTGAAGCATCGGAATCTATAACTAGTGGCACAGGAATGGTTCAAAACATAGACAGTTGGAAGAGTCAGTCTTCTTGTACTTAAGTCGGCATTGTGCCTTTTGTATTTAATTCCGATGCAATTTCTGTGTTTCATCGTCAGTAAGAAGGTCCAAGCGATACAGTAAACCTGGAGTGAAGCATCGGAATCTGTAACTAGTGTCACAGGAATGGTTCAAAACATAGAGAGTAGGAAGAGTCAGTCTTCTAGTACTTAAGTCAGCATTGTGCCTTTTCTATTTAATTCCGATGCAATTTCTGTGTTTCATCGTGAGTAAGAAGGTCCAAGGGATACAGTAAACCTGGAGTGAAGCATCGGAATCCATAACTAGTGTCACAGGAATGGTTCAGAACATAGTCAGTAAGAAGAGTCAGTGTTCTTGTACTTAAGTGGGCACTGTGCTTTTTGTATTTCATTCCGAAGTAATTTCTGTGTTTCATCGTCAATAAGTAGGTCCAAGGGATACAGTAAACCTGGAGTGAAGCATCGGAATCTATAACTAGTGTCACAGGGACGGTTTAAGACATAGACAGTAAGATGAGTCAGTATTCTTGTACTTAAGTCGGCATTGTGCCTTTTCTATTTGAATCCGATGCAATTTCTGTGTCTCAACGTCAATAAGAACGTCCAAGGGATGCAGTAAACCTGAAGTGAAGCATCGGTGTCACAGGAATTGTACAAAACATAGACAGGAGGAGGAGTCAGTCTTCTTGCACTTAAGTCGGCATTGTGCCTATTGTATTTAATTCCGATGCAATTTCTGTGTTTCATCGTCAATAAGAAGGTCCAACGGTTACAGTAAACCTGGTGTGAAGCATCGGAATCTATGACTAGTGTCACAGGAATGCTTCAAAACATAGTCCGCAAGAAGCGTCAGTCTTCTTGTACTTAAGTCGGCATTGTGCATTTTGTATTCAATTCCGATGCAATTTCTGTGTTTCATCGTCAACAAGAAGGTCCAAGGGATACAGTAAACCTGGAGTCAGGCATCTGAATCTATAACTAGTGTCACAGGGACGGTTCAAATCATAGACAGTAAGTGAGTCAGTATTCTAGTACTTAAGTCGGCTTTGTGCCTATTCTATTTAATTCCGATGCAATTTCTGTGTTACATCGTCAATAAGAAGGTCCAAGGGATACAGTAAACTTGAAGTGAAGCAGCGGAAACTATAAATAGTGTCACAGGAATGGTTCAAAACACAGACAGTAAGAAGAGTCAGACTCCTTTTACTGAAGTCGGCATTGTGCCTGTTGTGTTTAATTCCGATGCAATTTCTGTGTTTCATCGTCAATAAGAAGGTCCAAGGGATACAGTAAACCTGGAGTGAAGCATCAGAGTCTACAACTAGTGTCACAGGAATGGTTCAAAACATTGACAGTAAGAAGAGTCAGACTTCTTGTACTTAATTCGGCAGTGAGCCTTTTGTATTGAATTCCCATGCAATATCTGTGTTTCATCGTCAATAAGATCGTCCAAGGCATACAGTAATCCAGAAGTTAAGCATCGGAATCTATAACTAGTATCACAGGAATGGTTCAAAGCATAGTCAGTAAGAAGTGTCAGTCTTCTTGTAGTTAAGTCGGCATTGTGCCTTTTCTACTTAATTCCGACGCAATTTCTGTGTTTCATCGTCAATAAGAAGGTCCAAGGGATACAGTAAACCTGAAGTGAAGCATCGGAAACTATAACTAGTGTCACAGGAATGGTTCAAAACACAGACAGTAAGAAGAGTCAGTCTTCTTGTACTTAAGTCGGCGTGGTGCTCATTGTATTTAATTCCGATGCAATTTCTGTGTTTCATAGTCAATAAGAAGGTCCAAGGGATACAGTAAACCTGGAGTGAAGCATCGGAATCTATAACTAGTGTCACAGGGACGGTTCAAAACATAGACAGTAAGATGAGTCAGTATTCTTGTACTTAAGTCGGCATTGTGCCTTTTCTATTTAATTCCGATGCAATTTCTGTGTTTCATCGTCAATAAGACGGTCAGAGGGATACAGTAAACCTGAAGTGAAGCATCGGAAACTATGACTAGTGTCACAGGAATGGTTCAAAACACAGACAGTAAGAAGAGTCAGTCTTCTTGTACTTAAGTCGGCGTGGTGCTCATTGTATTTAATTCCGATGCAATTTCTGTGTTTCATCGTCAATAAGACGGTCAGAGGGATACAGTAAACCTGAAGTGAAACATCGGAATCTATAACTAGTGGCACAGGAATGGTTCAAAACATAGACAGTTGGAAGTGTCAATCTTCTTGTACTTAAATCGGCATTGTGCCTTTTGTATTTAATTCCGAGGCAATATCTGTGTTTCATCGTCAATACGAAGGTCGAAGGGATACAGTAAGCCTGAAATGAACGATCGGAATCCATAACTAGTGTACCAGGAATGGTTCAAAACATAGACAGTAAGAAGAGTCATTCTTCTTGTACTTAATTCGGCATTGTGCTTTTGGATTTAATTCTGATCTAATTTCTGTGTTTCATCGTCAATAAGAAGGTCCAAGGGATACAGTAAACCTGGAGTGAAGCATCGGAGTCTATAACTAGTGTCACAGGAATGGTTCAAAACATAGACAGTAGGAAGAGTCAGTCATCTAGTACTTCAGTCGGCATTGTGCCTTTTCTATTTAATTCCGATGCAATTTCTGTGATTCATCGACAATAAGACGGTCAGAGGGATACAGTAAACCTGAAGTGAAGCATCGGAATCTATAACTAGTGGCACAGGAATGGTTCAAAACATAGACAGTTGGAAGAGTCAGTCTTCTTGTACTTAAGTCGGCATTGTGCCTTTTGTATTTAATTCCGATGCAATTTCTGTGTTTCATCGTCAGTAAGAAGGTCCAAGCGATACAGTAAACCTGGAGTGAAGCATCGGAATCTGTAGCTAGTGTCACAGGAATGGTTCAAAACATAGAGAGTAGGAAGAGTCAGTCTTCTAGTACTTAAGTCAGCATTGTGCCTTTTCTATTTAATTCCGATGCAATTTCTGTGTTTCATCGTCAGTAAGAAGGTCCAAGGGATACAGTAAACCTGGAGTGAAGCATCGGAATCCATAACTAGTGTCACAGGAATGGTTCAAAACATAGTCAGTAAGAAGAGTCAGTCTTCTTCTACTTAAGTGGGCACTGTGCTTTTTGTATTTCATTCCGAAGTAATTTCTGTGTTTCATCGTCAATAAGTAGGTCCAAGGGATACAGTAAACCTGGAGTGAAGCATCGGAATCTATAACTAGTGTCACAGGGACGGTTTAAGACATAGACAGTAAGATGAGTCAGTATTCTTGTACTGAAGTCGGCATTGTGCCTTTTCTATTTGAATCCGATGCAATTTCTGTGTCTCAACGTCAATAAGAACGTCCAAGGGATGCAGTAAACCTGAAGTGAAGCATCGGTGTCACAGGAATAGTACAAAACATAGACAGGAGGAGGAGTCAGTCTTCTTGTACTTAAGTCGGCATTGTGCCTATTGTATTTAATTCCGATGCAATTTCTGTGTTTCATCGCCAATAAGAAGGTCCAACGGATACAGTAAACCTGGTGTGAAGCATCGGAATCTATGACTAGTGTCACAGGAATGCTTCAAAACATAGTCCGTAAGAGGCGTCAGTCTTCTTGTACTTAAGTCGGCATTGTGCATTTTGTATTTAATTCCGATGCAATTTCTGTGTTTCATCGTCAATAAGAAGGTCCAAGGGATACAGTAAACCTGGAGTCAAGCATCGGAATCTATAACTAGAGTCACAGGGACGGTTCAAATCATAGACAGTAAGTGAGTCAGTATTCTAGTACTTAAGTCGGCTTTGTGCCTATTCAATTTAATTCCGATGCAATTTCTGTGTTACATCGTCAATAAGAAGGTCCAAGGGATACAGTAAACTTGAAGTAAAGCAGCGGAAACTATAAATAGTGTCACAGGAATGGTTCAAAACACAGACAGTAAGAAGAGTCAGACTCCTTTTACTGAAGTCGGCATTGTGCCTGTTGTGTTTAATTCCGGTGCAATTTCTGTGTTTCATCGTCAATAAGAAGGTCCAAGGCATACAGTAAACCTGGAGTGAAGCATCAGAGTCTACAACTAGTGTCACAGGAATGGTTCAAAACATTGACAGTAAGAAGAGTCAGACTTCTTGTACTTAATTCGGCAGTGAGCCTTTTGTATTGAATTCCCATGCAATATCTGTGTTTCATCGTCAATAAGATCGTCCAAGGGATACAGTAAACCTGAAGTGAAGCATCGGAAACTATAACTAGTGTCACAGGAATGGTTCAAAACATAGACAGTAAGTAGAGTCAGTCTTCTTGTACTTCAGTCGGCGTGGGGCTCATTGTATTTAATTCTGATGCAATTTCTGTGTTTCATAGTCAATAAGAAGGTCCAAGGGATACAGTAAACCTGGAGTGAAGCATCGGAATCTATAACTAGTGTCACAGGGACGGTTCAAAACATAGACAGTAAGATGAGTCAGTCTTCTTGTACTTAAGTCGGCGTGGTGCTCATTGTATTTAATTCCGATGCAATATCTGTGTTTCATCGTCAATAAGACGGTCAGAGGGATACAGTAAACCTGCAGTGAAGCATCGGAAACTATAACTAGTGTCACAGGAATGGTTCAAAACTCAGACAGTAAGAAGAGTCAGTCTTCTTGTACTTAAGTCGGCGTGGTGCTCATTGTATTTAATTCCGATGCAATATCTGTGTTTCATCGTCAATAAGACGGTCAGAGGGATACAGTAAACCTGAAGTGAAACATCGGAATCTTTAACTAGTGGCACAGGAATGGTTCAAAACATAGACAGTTGGAAGAGTCAGTCTTCTTGTACTTAAATCGGCATTGTGCCTTTTGTATTTAATTCCGATGCAATATCTGTGTTTCATCGTCAATACGAAGGTCCAAGGGATACAGTAAACCTGAAATGAACGATCGGAATCCATAACTAGTGTACCAGGAATGGTTCAAAACATAGACAGTAAGAAGAGTCATTCTTCTTGTACTTAATTCGGCATTGTGCTTTTGGATTTAATTCTGATCTAATTTCTGTGTTTCATCGTCAATAAGAAGGTCCAAGGGATACAGTAAACCTGGAGTGAAGCATCGGAGTCTATAACTAGTGTCACAGGAATGGTTCAAAACATAGACAGTAAGAAGAGTCAGTCATCTAGTAGTTCAGTCGGCATTGTGCCTTTTCTATTTAATTCCGATGCAATTTCTGTGATTCATCGTCAATAAGACGGTCAGAGGGATACAGTAAACCTGAAGTGAAGCATCGGAATCCATAACTAGTGGCACAGGAATGGTTCAAAACATAGACAGTTGGAAGAGTCAGTCTTCTTGTACTTAAGTCGGCATTGTGCCTTTTGTATTTAATTCCGATGCAATTTCTGTGTTTCATCGTCAGTAAGAAGGTCCAAGCGATACACTAAACCTGGAGTGAAGCATCGGAATCTGTAACTAGTGTCACAGGAATGGTTCAAAACATAGAGAGTAGGAAGAGTCAGTCTTCTAGTACTTAAGTCAGCATTGTGCCTTTTCTATTTAATTCCGATGCAATTTCTGTGTTTCATCGTCAGTAAGAAGGTCCAAGGGATACAGTAAACCTGGAGTGAAGCATCGGAATCCATAACTAGTGTCACAGGAATGGTTCAAAACATAGTCAGTAAGAAGAGTCAGTCTTCTTGTACTTAAGTGGGCACTGTGCTTTTTGTATTTCATTCCGAAGTAATTTCTGTGTTTCATCGTCAATAAGTAGGTGCAAGGGATACAGTAAACCTGGAGTGAAGCATCGGAATCTATAACTAGTGTCACAGGGACAGTTTAAGACATAGACAGTAATTGAGTCAGTATTCTAGTACTTATGTCGGCTTTGTGCCTATTCTATTTAATTCCGATGCAATTTCTGTGTTACATTGTCAATAAGAAGGTCCAAGGGATACAGTAAACTTGAAGTGAAGCAGCGGAAACTACAAATAGTGTCACAGGAATGGTTCAAAACACAGACAGTAAGAAGAGTCAGACTCCTTTTACTGAAGTCGGCATTGTGCCTGTTGTGTTTAATTCCGATGCAATTTCTGTGTTTCATCGTCAATAAGAAGGTCCAAGGGATACAGTAAACCTGGAGTGAAGCATCAGAGTCTACAACTAGTGTCACAGGAATGGTTCAAAACATTGACAGTAAGAAGAGTCAGACTTCTTGTACTTAATTCGGCAGTGAGCCTTTTGTATTGAATTCCCATGCAATATCTGTGTTTCATCGTCAATAAGATCGTCCAAGGGATACAGTAATCCAGAAGTTAAGCATCGGAATCTATAACTAGTATCACAGGAATGGTTCAAAGCATAGTCAGTAAGAAGTGTCAGTCTTCTTGTAGTTAAGTCGGCATTGTGCCTTTTCTACTTAATTCCGATGCAATTTCTGTGTTTCATCGTCAATAAGAAGGTCCAAGGGATACAGTAAACCTGAAGTGAAGCATCGGAAACTATAACTAGTGTCACAGGAATGGTTCAAAACACAGACAGTAAGAAGAGTCAGTCTTCTTGTACTTAAGTCGGCGTGGTGCTCATTGTATTTAATTCCGATGCAATTTCTGTGTTTCA
This sequence comes from Schistocerca piceifrons, assembly GCF_021461385.2. NCBI lineage: Eukaryota > Metazoa > Arthropoda > Insecta > Orthoptera > Acrididae > Schistocerca > Schistocerca piceifrons. Next base: position 8,116,441 of record NC_060140.1, read on the forward strand.
TAGTCAATAAGAAGGTCCAAGGGATACAGTAAACCTGGAGTGAAGCATCGGAATCTATAATTAGTGTCACAGGGACGGTTCAAAACATAGACAGTAAGATGAGTCAGTATTCTTGTACTTAAGTCGGCATTGTGCCTTTTCTATTTAATTCCGATGCAATTTCTGTGTTTCATCGTCAATAAGACGGTCAGAGGGATACAGTAAACCTGAAGTGAAGCATCGGAAACTATAACTAGTGGCACAGGAATGGTTCAAAACATAGACAGTTGGAAGAGTCAGTCTTCTTGTACTTAAGTCGGCATTGTGCCTTTTGTATTTAATTCCGATGCAATTTCTGTGTTTCATCGTCAGTAAGAAGGTCCAAGCGATACAGTAAACCTGGAGTGAAGCATCGGAATCTGTAACTAGTGTCAAAGGAATGGTTCAAAACATAGAGAGTAGGAAGAGTCAGTCTTCTAGTACTTATGTCAGCATTGTGCCTTTTCTATTTAATTCCGATGCAATTTCTGTGCTTCATCGTCAGTAAGAAGGTCCAAGGGATACAGTAAACCTGGAGTGAAGCATCGGAATCCATAACTAGTGTCACAGGAATGGTTCAAAACATAGTCAGTAAGAAGAGTCAGTCTTCTTGTACTTAAGTGGGCACTGTGCTTTTTGTATATCATTCCGAAGTAATTTCTGTGTTTCATCGTCAATAAGTAGGTCCAAGGGATACAGTAAACCTGGAGTGAAGCATCGGAATCTATAACTAGTGTCACAGGGACAGTTTAAGACATAGACAGTAATATGAGTCAGTATTTTTGTACTTAAGTCGGCATTGTGCCTTTTCTATTTGAATCCGATGCAATTTCTGTGTTTCAACGTCAATAAGAACGTCCAAGGGATGCAGTAAACCTGAAGTGAAGCATCGGTGTCACAGGAATAGTACAAAACATAGACAGGAGGAGGAGTCAGTCTTCTTGTACTTAAGTCGGCATTGTGCCTATTGTATTTAATTCCGATGCAATTTCTGTGTGTCATCGTCAATAAGAAGGTCCAACGGATACAGTAAACCTGGTGTGAAGCATCGGAATCTATGACTAGTGTCACAGGAATGCTTCAAAACATAGTCCGTAAGAAGCGTCAGTCTTCTTGTACTTAAGTCGGCATTGTGCATTTTGTATTTAATTCCGATGCAATTTCTGTGTTTCATCGTCAATAAGAAGGTCCAAGGGATACAGTAAACCTGGAGTCAAGCATCGGAATCTATAACTAGTGTCACAGACCGGTTCAAATCATAGACAGTAAGTGAGTCAGTATTCTAGTACTTATGTCGGCTTTGTGCCTATTCTATTTAATTCCGATGCAATTTCTGTGTTACATCGTCAATAAGAAGGTCCAATGGATACAGTAAACTTGAAGTGAAGCAGCGGAAACTACAAATAGTGTCACAGGAATGGTTCAAAACACAGACAGTAAGAAGAGTCAGACTCCTTTTACTGAAGTCGGCATTGTGCCTGTTGTGTTTAATTCCGATGCAATTTCTGTGTTTCATCGTCAATAAGAAGGTCCAAGGGATACAGTAAACCTGGAGTGAAGCATCAGAGTCTACAACTAGTGTCACAGGAATGGTTCAAAACATTGACAGTAAGAAGAGTCAGACTTCTTGTACTTAATTCGGCAGTGAGCCTTTTGTATTGAATTCCCATGCAATATCTGTGTTTCATCGTCAATAACATCGTAAAAGGGATACAGTAATCCAGAAGTTAAGCATCGGAATCTATAACTAGTATCACAGGAATGGTTCAAAGCATAGTCAGTAAGAAGTGTCAGTCTTCTTGTAGTTAAGTCGGCATTGTGCCTTTTCTACTTAATTCCGATGCAATTTCTGTGTTTCATCGTCAATAAGAAGGTCCAAGGGATACAGTAAACCTGAAGTGAAGCATCGGAAACTATAACTAGTGTCACAGGAATGGTTCAAAACACAGACAGTAAGAAGAGTCAGTCTTCTTGTACTTAAGTCGGCGTGGTGCTCATTGTATTTAATTCCGATGCAATTTCTGTGTTTCATAGTCAATAAGAAGGTCCAAGGGATACAGTAAACCTGGAGTGAAGCATCGGAATCTATAATTAGTGTCACAGGGACGGTTCAAAACATAGACAGTAAGATGAGTCAGTATTCTTGTACTTAAGTCGGCATTGTGCCTTTTCTATTTAATTCCGATGCAATTTCTGTGTTTCATCGTCAATAAGACGGTCAGAGGGATACAGTAAACCTGAAGTGAAACATCGGAATCTATATATAGTGGCACAGGAATGGTTCAAAACATAGACAGTTGGAAGAGTCAGTCTTCTTGTGTACTTAAATCGGCATTGTGCCGTTTGTATTTAATTCCGATGCAATATCTGCGTTTCATCGTCAATAAGAAGGTCCAAGGGATACAGTAAACCTAAAATGAACGATCGGAATCCATAACTAGTGTCACAGGAATGGTTCAAATCAAAGACAGTAAGAAGAGTCAGTCTTCTTCTACTTAATTCGGCATTGTGCCTTTTGTATTTAATTCTGATGCAATTTCTGTGTTTCATCGTCAATAAGAAGGTCCAAGGGATACAGTAAACCTGGAGTGAAGCATCGGAATCTATAACTAGTGTCACAGGAATGGTTCAAAACATAGACAGTAGGAAGAGTCAGTCTTCTACATCTACATCTACATCTATACTCCGCGAGCCAGCTTACGGTGTGTGGCGGAGGGTACTTATTGTACCACTATCTGATCCCCCCTTTCCTGTTCGATTCACGAATTGTGCGTGGGAAGAACGACTGCTTGTAAGTCTTTGTATTTGCCCTAATTTCTCGGATCTTTTCGTTGTGATCATTACGCGAGATATATGTGGGCGGTAGTAATATGTTGCCCATCTGTTCCCGGAATGTGCTCTCACGTAATTTCGATAATAAACTTCTCCGTATTGCGTAACGCCTTTCTTGAAGTGTCCGCCACTGGAGCTTGTTCAGCATCTCCGTAACGCTCTCGCGCTGACTAAATGTCCCCATGACGAATCGCGCTGCTTTTCGCTGGATCATGTCTATCTCTTCTATTAATCCAACCTGGTAAGGGTCCCATACTGATGAGCAATACTCAAGAATCGGACGAACAAGCGTTTTGTAAGCTACCTCTTTCGTCGATGAGTCACATTTTCTTAGAATTCTTCCTATGAATCTCAACCTGGCGCCTGCTTTTCCCACTATTTGTTTTATGTGATCATTCCACTTCAGATCGCTCCGGATAGTAACTCCTAGGAATTTTACAGTCGTTACCGCTTTCAATGATTTACCACCTATGGCATTATCGTACTGGAATGGATTTCTGCCCCTATGTATGCGCCTTATATTGCATTTATCTACGTTTAGGGAAAGCTGCCAGCTGTCGCACCATGCATTAATCCTCTGCAGGTCCTCCTGGAGTACGTACGAGTCTTCTGATGTTGCTATTTTCTTGTAGACAACCGTGTCATCTGCAAATAGCCTCACGAAACTACCGAAGTTGTCAACTAAGTCATTTATGTATATTGTAAACAATAAAGGTCCTATCACGCTTCCCTGCGGTACTCCCGAAATTACTTCTACATCTGCAGATTTTGAACCGTTAAGAATGACATGTTGTGTTCTTTCTTCTAGGAAATCCTGAATCCAATCACAAACCTGGTCCGATATTCCGTAAGCTCGTATTTTTTTCACTAAACGTAAGTGCGGAACCGTATCAAATGCCTTCCTGAAGTCCAGGAATACGGCATCAATCTGCTCGCCAGTGTCTACGGCACTGTGAATTTCTTGGGCAAATAGGGCGAGCTGAGTTTCACATGATCTCTGTTTGCGGAATCCATGTTGGTTATGATGAAGGAGATTTGTATTATCTAAGAACGTCATAATACGAGAACACAAAACATGTTCCACTATTCTACAACAGATTGACGTAAGCGAAATAGGCCTATAATTATTCGCATCTGATTTATGACCCATCTTGAAAATGGGAACGACCTGCGCTTTCTTCCAGTCGCTAGGTACTTTACGTTCTTCCAGCGATCTACGATAAATTGCTGATAGAAAGGGGGCAAGTTCTTTAGCATAATCACTGTGGAACCTTAAGGGTATCTCGTCTGGTCCGGATGCTTTTCCGCTACTAAGTGATAGCAGCTGTTTTATGTTCGAATGCGTTGAATGCTTCTCTCATTGCTCTCTTTACGCTCTTTTTCGCTTCGTTCAGCTTCTCCTTATCAGCTATGATTCGACTACTCTTAAACCTATGATGAAGCTTGTACTTAAGTCGGCACTGTGCTTTTTGTATTTAATTCCGATGCAATTTCTGTGTTTCATCGTCAATAAGTAGGTCCAAGGGATACAGTAAACCTGGAGTGAAGCATCGGAATCTATAACTAGTGTCACAGGGACGGTTCAAAACATAGACAGTAAGATGAGTCAGTATTCTTGCACTTAAGTGGGCATTGTGCCTTTTCTATTTAATTCCGATGCAATTTCTGTGTTTCATCGTCAATAAGAAGGTCCAAGGGATACACTAAACCTGAAGTGAAGCATCGGAATCTATAACTAGTGTCACAGGAATGGTTAAAAACATAGACAGGATGAGGAGTCAGTCTTCTTGTACTTAAGTCGGCATTGTGCCTATTGTATTTCATTCCGATGCAATTTCTGTGTTTCATCGTCAATAAGAAGGTCCAAGGGATACAGTAAACATGGAGTGAAGCATCGGAATCTATAACTAGTGTCCCAGGGATGGTTCACAACATAGAGAGTAACAAGAGTCAGTCATCTTGTACTTATGTCGGCATTGTGCTTTTTGTAATTAATTCCGATGCAATTTCTGTGTTTCATCGTCAATAAGATGGTCAGAGGGATACAGTAAACCTGAAGTGAAGCATCGGAATCTATAACTAGTGTCACAGGAATGGTTCAAAACATAGTCAGTAAGAAGAGTCAGTCTTCTTGTACTTAAGTGGGCACTGTGCTTTTTGTATATCATTCCGAAGTAATTTCTGTGTTTCATCGTCAATAAGTAGGTCCAAGGGATACAGTAAACCTGGAGTGAAGCATCGGAATCTATAACTAGTGTCACAGGGACAGTTTAAGACATAGACAGTAAGATGAGTCAGTATTTTTGTACTTAAGTCGGCATTGTGCCTTTTCTATTTGAATCCGATGCAATTTCTGTGTTTCAACGTCAATAAGAACGTCCAAGGGATGCAGTAAACCTGAAGTGAAGCATCGGTGTCACAGGAATAGTACAAAACATAGACAGGAGGAGGAGTCAGTCTTCTTGTACTTAAGTCGGCATTGTGCCTATTGTATTTAATTCCGATGCAATTTCTGTGTGTCATCGTCAATAAGAAGGTCCAACGGATACAGTAAACCTGGTGTGAAGCATCGGAATCTATGACTAGTGTCACAGGAATGCTTCAAAACATAGTCCGTAAGAAGCGTCAGTCTTCTTGTACTTAAGTCGGCATTGTGCATTTTGTATTTAATTCCGATGCAATTTCTGTGTTTCATCGTCAATAAGAAGGTCCAAGGGATACAGTAAACCTGGAGTCAAGCATCGGAATCTATAACTAGTGTCACAGACCGGTTCAAATCATAGACAGTAAGTGAGTCAGTATTCTAGTACTTATGTCGGCTTTGTGCCTATTCTATTTAATTCCGATGCAATTTCTGTGTTACATCGTCAATAAGAAGGTCCAATGGATACAGTAAACTTGAAGTGAAGCAGCGGAAACTACAAATAGTGTCACAAGAATGGTTCAAAACACAGACAGTAAGAAGAGTCAGACTCCTTTTACTGAAGTCGGCATTGTGCCTGTTGTGTTTAATTCCGATGCAATTTCTGTGTTTCATCGTCAATAAGAAGGTCCAAGGGATACAGTAAACCTGGAGTGAAGCATCAGAGTCTACAACTAGTGTCACAGGAATGGTTCAAAACATTGACAGTAAGAAGAGTCAGACTTCTTGTACTTAATTCGGCAGTGAGCCTTTTGTATTGAATTCCCATGCAATATCTGTGTTTCATCGTCAATAACATCGTAAAAGGGATACAGTAATCCAGAAGTTAAGCATCGGAATCTATAACTAGTATCACAGGAATGGTTCAAAGCATAGTCAGTAAGAAGTGTCAGTCTTCTTGTAGTTAAGTCGGCATTGTGCCTTTTCTACTTAATTCCGATGCAATTTCTGTGTTTCATCGTCAATAAGAAGGTCCAAGGGATACAGTAAACCTGAAGTGAAGCATCGGAAACTATAACTAGTGTCACAGGAATGGTTCAAAACACAGACAGTAAGAAGAGTCAGTCTTCTTGTACTTAAGTCGGCGTGGTGCTCATTGTATTTAATTCCGATGCAATTTCTGTGTTTCATAGTCAATAAGAAGGTCCAAGGGATACAGTAAACCTGGAGTGAAGCATCGGAATCTATAATTAGTGTCACAGGGACGGTTCAAAACATAGACAGTAAGATGAGTCAGTATTCTTGTACTTAAGTCGGCATTGTGCCTTTTCTATTTAATTCCGATGCAATTTCTGTGTTTCATCGTCAATAAGACGGTCAGAGGGATACAGTAAACCTGAAGTGAAACATCGGAATCTATATATAGTGGCACAGGAATGGTTCAAAACATAGACAGTTGGAAGAGTCAGTCTTCTTGTGTACTTAAATCGGCATTGTGCCGTTTGTATTTAATTCCGATGCAATATCTGCGTTTCATCGTCAATAAGAAGGTCCAAGGGATACAGTAAACCTAAAATGAACGATCGGAATCCATAACTAGTGTCACAGGAATGGTTCAAATCAAAGACAGTAAGAAGAGTCAGTCTTCTTCTACTTAATTCGGCATTGTGCCTTTTGTATTTAATTCTGATGCAATTTCTGTGTTTCATCGTCAATAAGAAGGTCCAAGGGATACAGTAAACCTGGAGTGAAGCATCGGAATCTATAACTAGTGTCACAGGAATGGTTCAAAACATAGACAGTAGGAAGAGTCAGTCTTCTACATCTACATCTACATCTATACTCCGCGAGCCAGCTTACGGTGTGTGGCGGAGGGTACTTATTGTACCACTATCTGATCCCCCCTTTCCTGTTCGATTCACGAATTGTGCGTGGGAAGAACGACTGCTTGTAAGTCTTTGTATTTGCCCTAATTTCTCGGATCTTTTCGTTGTGATCATTACGCGAGATATATGTGGGCGGTAGTAATATGTTGCCCATCTGTTCCCGGAATGTGCTCTCACGTAATTTCGATAATAAACCTCTCCGTATTGCGTAACTCCTTTCTTGAAGTGTCCGCCACTGGAGCTTGTTCAGCATCTCCGTAACGCTCTCGCGCTGACTAAATGTCCCCATGACGAATCGCGCTGCTTTTCGCTGGATCATGTCTATCTCTTCTATTAATCCAACCTGGTAAGGGTCCCATACTGATGAGCAATACTCAAGAATCGGACGAACAAGCGTTTTGTAAGCTACCTCTTTCGTCGATGAGTCACATTTTCTTAGAATTCTTCCTATGAATCTCAACCTGGCGCCTGCTTTTCCCACTATTTGTTTTATGTGATCATTCCACTTCAGATCGCTCCGGATAGTAACTCCTAGGAATTTTACGGTCGTTACCGCTTTCAATGATTTACCACCTATGGCATTATCGTACTGGAATGGATTTCTGCCCCTATGTATGCGCCTTATATTGCATTTATCTACGTTTAGGGAAAGCTGCCAGCTGTCGCACCATGCATTAATCCTCTGCAGGTCCTCCTGGAGTACGTACGAGTCTTCTGATGATGCTATTTTCTTGTAGACAACCGTGTCATCTGCAAATAGCCTAACGAAACTACCGAAGTTGTCAACTAAGTCATTTATGTATATTGTAAACAATAAAGGTCCTATCACGCTTCCCTGCGGTACTCCCGAAATTACTTCTACATCTGCAGATTTTGAACCGTTAAGAATGACATGTTGTGTTCTTTCTTCTAGGAAATCCTGAATCCAATCACAAACCTGGTCCGATATTCCGTAAGCTCGTATTTTTTTCACTAAACGTAAGTGCGGAACCGTATCAAATGCCTTCCTGAAGTCCAGGAATACGGCATCAATCTGCTCGCCAGTGTCTACGGCACTGTGAATTTCTTGGGCAAATAGGGCGAGCTGAGTTTCACATGATCTCTGTTTGCGGAATCCATGTTGGTTATGATGAAGGAGATTTGTATTATCTAAGAACGTCATAATACGAGAACACAAAACATGTTCCACTATTCTACAACAGATTGACGTAAGCGAAATAGGCCTATAATTATTCGCATCTGATTTATGACCCATCTTGAAAATGGGAACGACCTGCGCTTTCTTCCAGTCGCTAGGTACTTTACGTTCTTCCAGCGATCTACGATAAATTGCTGATAGAAAGGGGGCAAGTTCTTTAGCATAATCACTGTGGAATCTTAAGGGTATCTCGTCTGGTCCGGATGCTTTTCCGCTACTAAGTGATAGCAGCTGTTTTATGTTCGAATGCGTTGAATGCTTCTCTCATTGCTCTCTTTACGCTCTTTTTCGCTTCGTTCAGCTTCTCCTTATCAGCTATGATTCGACTACTCTTAAACCTATGATGAAGCTTGTACTTAAGTCGGCACTGTGCTTTTTGTATTTAATTCCGATGCAATTTCTGTGTTTCATCGTCAATAAGTAGGTCCAAGGGATACAGTAAACCTGGAGTGAAGCATCGGAATCTATAACTAGTGTCACAGGGACGGTTCAAAACATAGACAGTAAGATGAGTCAGTATTCTTGCACTTAAGTGGGCATTGTGCCTTTTCTATTTAATTCCGATGCAATTTCTGTGTTTCATCGTCAATAAGAAGGTCCAAGGGATACACTAAACCTGAAGTGAAGCATCGGAATCTATAACTAGTGTCACAGGAATGGTTAAAAACATAGACAGGATGAGGAGTCAGTCTTCTTGTACTTAAGTCGGCATTGTGCCTATTGTATTTCATTCCGATGCAATTTCTGTGTTTCATCGTCAATAAGAAGGTCCAAGGGATACAGTAAACATGGAGTGAAGCATCGGAATCTATAACTAGTGTCCCAGGGATGGTTCACAACATAGACAGTAACAAGAGTCAGTCATCTTGTACTTATGTCGGCATTGTGCTTTTTGTAATTAATTCCGATGCAATTTCTGTGTTTCATCGTCAATAAGATGGTCAGAGGGATACAGTAAACCTGAAGTGAAGCATCGGAATCTATAACTAGTGGCACAGGAATAGTTCAAAACATAGTCAGTAAGAAGAGTCAGTCTTCTTGTACTTAAGTCGGCATTGTGCTTTTTGTATTTAATTCCGATGCAATTTCTGTGTTTCATCGGCAATAAGAAGGTCCAAGGGATACAATAACTGGAGAGAAGCATCGGAATCTATAACCAGTGTCACAGGAATGGTTCAAAACACAGACAGTAAGATGAGTCAGACTTCTTTTACTTAAGTCGGCATTGTGCCTTTTGTATTTAATTCCGATGCAATTTCTGTGTTTCATCGTCAATAAGAAGGTCCAAGGGATACAGTAAACCTGGAGTGATCATCGGAGACTATAACTAGTGTCACAGGAATGGTTCAAAACATAGACAGTAAGAAGAGTCAGTCTTATTGTACTCAATTCGGCATTGTTCCTTTTGTATTTATTTCTGATGCAATATCTGTGTTTCATAGCCAATAAGAAGGTCAGAGGGATACAGTAAATCTGAAGTGAAGCATCGGAATCAATAACTAGTGTCACAGGAATAGTTCAAAACATAGTCAGTAAGAAGAGTCAGTCTTCTTGTACTTAAGTCGGCGTGGTGCTCATTGTATTTAATTCCGATGCAATTTCTGTGTTTCATAGTCAATAAGAAGGTCCAAGGGATACAGTAAACCTGGAGTGAAGCATCGGAATCTATAACTAGTGTCACAGGAATGGTTAAAAACATAGACAGGAAGAAGAGTCAGTCTTCTTGTACTTAAGTCGGCATTGTGCCTATTGTATTTAATTCCGATGCAATTTCTGTGTTTCATCGTCAATAAGAAGGTCAGAGGGATACAGTAAATCTGATGTGAAGCATCGGAATTATTAACTAGTGTCACAGGAATAGTTCAAAACATAGTCAGTAAGATGAGTCAGTCTTCTTGTACTTAAGTCGGCATTGTGCCTATTGTATTTAATTCCGATGCAATTTCTGTGTTTCATCGTCAATAAGAAGGTCCAAGGGATACAGTAGGCCTGAATTGAAGCATCGGAGTCTGTAACTAGTGTCACAGGAATGGTTCAAAGCATAGACAGTAGGAAGAGTCAGTCTTCTAGTACTTAAGTCAGCAATGTGCCTTTTCTATTAACTTCCGATGCAATTTCTGTGTTTCATCGTCAATAAGACGGTCAGAGGGATATAGTAAACCTGAAGTGAAACATCGGAATCTATAACTAGTGGCACAGGAATGGTTCAAAACATAGACAGTTGGAAGAGTCAGTCTTCTTGTACTTAAATCGGCATTGTGCCTTTTGTATTTAATTCCGATGCATTATCTGTGTTTCATCGTCAATAAGAAGGTCCAAGGGATACAGTAAACCTAAAATGAACGATCGGAATCCATAACTAGTGTCACAGGAATAGTTCAAATCATAGACAGTAAGAAGAGTCAGTCTTCTTGTACTTAATTCGGCATTGTGCCTTTTGTATTTAATTCTGATGCAATTTCTGTGTTTCATCGTCAATAAGAAGTTCCAAGTGATACAGTAAACCTGGAGTGAAGCATCGGAGTCTATAACTAGTGTCACAGGAATGGTTCAAAACATAGACAGTAGGAAGAGTCAGTCTTCTAGTACTTAATTCGGCATTGTGCCTTCTGTACTTAATTCTGATGCAATTTCTGTGTTTCATCGTCAATAAGAAGGTCAGAGGGATACAGTAAACCAGAAGTGAAGCATCGGAATCTATAACTAGTGTCACAGGAATGGTTCAAAACATAATCAGTAAGAAGAGTCAGTCTTCTACATCTACATCTACATCTATACTCCGCGAGACAGCTTACGGTGTGTGGCGGAGGGTACTTATTGTACCACTATCTGTTCCCCCCTTTCCTGTTCCATTCACGAATTGTGCGTGGGAAGAACGACTGCTTGTAAGTCTCCGTATTTGCCCTAATTTCTCGGATCTTTTCGTTGTGATCATTACGCGAGATATATGTGGGCGGTAGTAATATGTTGCCCATCTGTTCCCGGAATGTGCTCTCACGTAATTTCGATAATAAACCTCTCCGTATTCCGTAACGCCTTTCTTGAAGTGTCCGCCACTGGAGCTTGTTCAGCATCTCCGTAACGCTCTCGCGCTGACTAAATGTCCCCATGACGAATCGCGCTGCTTTTCGCTGGATCATGTCTATCTCTTCTATTAATCCAACCTGGTAAGGGTCCCATACTGATGAGCAGTACTCAAGAATCGGACGAACAAGCGTTTTGTAAGCTACCTCTTTCGTCGATGAGTCACATTTTCTTAGAATTCTTCCTATGAATCTCAACCTGGCGCCTGCTTTTCCCACTATTTGTTTTATGTGATCATTTCACTTCAGATCGCTCCGGATAGTAACTCCTAGGAATTTTACGGTCGTTACCGCTTTCAATGATTTACCACCTATGGCATTATCGTACTGGAATGGATTTCTGCCCCTATGTATGCGCCTTATATTACATTTATCTACGTTTAGGGAAAGCTGCCAGCTGTCGCACCATGCATTAATCCTCTGCAGGTCCTCCTGGAGTACGTACGAGTCTTCTGATGTTGCTACTTTCTTGTAGACAACCGTGTCATCTGCAAATAGCCTCACGAAACTACCGAAGTTGTCAACTAAGTCATTTATGTATATTGTAAACAATAAAGGTCCTATCACGCTTCCCTGCGGTACTCCCGAAATTACCTCTACATCTGCAGATTTTGAACCGTTAAGAATGACATGTTGTGTTCTTTCTTCTAGGAAATCCTGAATCCAATCACAAACCTGGTCCGATATTCCGTAAGCTCGTATTTTTTTCACTAAACGTAAGTGCGGAACCGTATCAAATGCCTTCCTGAAGTCCAGGAATACGGCATCAATCTGCTCGCCAGTGTCTACGGCACTGTGAATCTCTTGGGCAAATAGGGCGAGCTGAGTTTCACATGATCTCTGTTTGCGGAATCCATGTTGGTTATGATGAAGGAGATTTGTATTATCTAAGAACGTCATAATACGAGAACACAAAACATGTTCCACTATTCTACAACAGATTGACGTAAGCGAAATAGGCCTATAATTATTCGCATCTGATTTATGACCCATCTTGAAAATGGGAACGACCTGCGCTTTCTTCCAGTCGCTAGGTACTTTACGTTCTTCCAGCGATCTACGATAAATTGCTGATAGAAAGGGGGCAAGTTCTTTAGCATAATCACTGTGGAATCTTAAGGGTATCTCGTCTGGTCCGGATGCTTTTCCGCTACTAAGTGATAGCAGCTGTTTTTCAATTTCGATATCGTTTATTTCAATATTTTCCATTTTGGCGTCCGTTCGACGGCTGAAGTCAGGGACCGTGTTACGATTTTCCGCAGTGAAACAGTTTCGGAACACTGAATTCAGTATTTCTGCCTTTCTTCGGTCGTCCTCTGTTTCGGTGCCATCGTGGTCAACGAGTGACTGAACAGGGGATTTAGATCCGCTTACCGATTTTACATATGACCAAAACTTTTTAGGGTTCTTGTTTAGATTGTTTGCCAATGTTTTATGTTCGAATGCGTTGAATGCTTCTCTCATTGCTCTCTTTACGCTCTTTTTCGCTTCGTTCAGCTTTTCCTTATCAGCTATGATTCGACTACTCTTAAACCTATGATGAAGCTTGTACTTAAGTCGGCACTGTGCTTTTTGTATTTAATTCCGATGCAATTTCTGTGTTTCATCGTCAATAAGTAGGTCCAAGGGATACAGTAAACCTGGAGTGAAGCATCGGAATCTATAACTAGTGTCACAGGGACGGTTCAAAACATAGACAGTAAGATGAGTCAGTATTCTTGCACTTAAGTGGGCATTGTGCCTTTTCTATTTAATTCCGATGCAATTTCTGTGTTTCATCGTCAATAAGAAGGTCCAAGGGATACACTAAACCTGAAGTGAAGCATCGGAATCTATAACTAGTGTCACAGGAATGGTTAAAAACATAGACAGGATGAGGAGTCAGTCTTCTTGTACTTAAGTCGGCATTGTGCCTATTGTATTTCATTCCGATGCAATTTCTGTGTTTCATCGTCAATAAGAAGGTCCAAGGGATACAGTAAACATGGAGTGAAGCATCGGAATCTATAACTAGTGTCCCAGGGATGGTTCAAAACATAGACAGTAACAAGAGTCAGTCATCTTGTACTTAAGTCGGCATTGTGCTTTTTGTAATTAATTCCGATGCAATTTCTGTATTCATCGTCAATAAGATTTTCAGAGGGATACAGTAAACCTGAAGTGAAGCATCGGAATCTATAACTAGTGGCACAGGAATAGTTCAAAACATAGTCAGTAAGAAGAGTCAGTCTTCTTGTACTTAAGTCGGCATTGTGCTTTTTGTATTTAATTCCGATGCAATTTCTGTGTTTCATCGGCAATAAGAAGGTCCAAGGGATACAATAAACTGGAGAGAAGCATCGGAATCTATAACCAGTGTCACAGGAATGGTTCAAAACACAGACAGTAAGAAGAGTCAGACTTCTTTTACTTAAGTCGGCATTGTGCCTTTTGTATTTAATTCCGATGCAATTTCTGTGTTTCATCGTCAATAAGAAGGTCCAAGGGATACAGTAAACCTGGAGTGATCATCGGAGGCTATAACTAGTGTCACAGGAATGGTTCAAAACATAGACAGTAAGAAGAGTCAGTCTTCTTGTACTCAATTCGGCATTGTTCCTTTTGTATTTATTTCTGATGCAATATCTGTGTTTCATCGCCAATAAGAAGGTCAGAGGGATACAGTAAATCTGAAGTGAAGCATCGGAATCAATAACTAGTGTCACAGGAACAGTTCAAAACATAGTCAGTAAGAAGAGTCAGTCTTCTTGTACTTAAGTCGGCGTGGTGCTCATTGTATTTAATTCCGATGCAATTTCTGTGTTTCATAGTCAATAAGAAGGTCCAAGGGATACAGTAAACCTGGAGTGAAGCATCGGAATCTATTACTAGTGTCACAGGAATGGTTAAAAACATAGACAGGAAGAAGAGTCAGTCTTCTTGTACTTAAGTCGGCATTGTGCCTATTGTATTTAATTCCGATGCAATTTCTGTGTTTCATCGTCAATACGAAGGTCAGAGGGATACAGTAAATCTGATGTGAAGCATCGGAATTATTAACTAGTGTCACAAGAATAGTTCAAAACATAGTCAGTAAGATGAGTCAGTCTTCTTGTACTTAAGTCGGCATTGTGCCTATTGTATTTAATTCCGATGCAATTTCTGTGTTTCATCGTCAATAAGAAGGTCCAAGGGATACAGTAGGCCTGAATTGAAGCATCGAAGTCTGTAACTAGTGTCACAGGAATGGTTCAAAGCATAGACAGTAGGAAGAGTCAGTCTTCTAGTACTTAAGTCAGCAATGTGCCTTTTCTATTTACTTCCGATGCAATTTCTGTGTTTCATCGTCAATAAGACGGTCAGAGGGATACAGTAAACCTGAAGTGAAACATCGGAATCTATAACTAGTGGCACAGGAATGGTTCAAAACATAGACAGTTGGAAGAGTCAGTCTTCTTGTACTTAAATCGGCATTGTGCCTTTTGTATTTAATTCCGATGCAATATCTGTGTTTCATCGTCTATAAGAAGGTCCAAGGGATACAGTAAACCTAAAATGAACGATCGGAATCCATAACTAGTGTCACATGAATGGTTCAAATCATAGACAGTAAGAAGAGTCAGTCTTCTTGTACTTAATTCGGCATTGTGCCTTTTGTATTTAATTCTGATGCAATTTCTGTGTTTCATCGTCAATAAGAAGGTCCAAGGGATACAGTAAACCTGGAGTGAAGCATCGGAGTCTATAACTAGTGACACAGGAATGGTTCAAAACATAGACAGTAGGAAGAGTCAGTCTTCTAGTACTTAATTCGGCATTGTGCCTTCTGTACTTAATTCTGATGCAATTTCTGTGTTTCATCGTCAATAAGAAGGTCAGAGGGATACAGTAAACCAGAAGTGAAGCATCGGAATCTATAACTAGTGTCACAGGAATGGTTCAAAACATAATCAGTAAGAAGAGTCAGTCTTCTACATCTACATCTACATCTATACTCCGCGAGCCAGCTTACGGTGTGTGGCGGAGGGTACTTATTGTACCACTATCTGATCCCCCCTTTCCTGTTCCATTCACGAATTGTGCGTGGGAAGAACGACTGCTTGTAAGTCTTTGTATTTGCCCTAATTTCTCGGATCTTTTCGTTGTGATCATTACGCGAGATATATGTGGGCGGTAGTAATATGTTGCCCATCTGTTCCCGGAATGTGCTCTCACGTAATTTCGATAATAAACCTCTCCGTATTCCGTAACGCCTTTCTTGAAGTGTCCGCCACTGGAGCTTGTTCAGCATCTCCGTAACGCTCTCGCGCTGACTAAATGTCCCCATGACGAATCGCGCTGCTTTTCGCTGGATCATGTCTATCTCTTCTATTAATCCAACCTGGTAAGGGTCCCATACTGATGAGCAGTACTCAAGAATCGGACGAACAAGCGTTTTGTAAGCTACCTCTTTCGTCGATGAGTCACATTTTCTTAGAATTCTTCCTATGAATCTCAACCTGGCGCCTGCTTTTCCCACTATTTGTTTTATGTGATCATTCCACTTCAGATCGCTCCGGATAGTAACTCCTAGGAATTTTACGGTCGTTACCGCTTTCAATGATTTACCACCTATGGCATTATCGTACTGGAATGGATTTCTGCCCCTATGTATGCGCCTTATATTACATTTATCTACGTTTAGGGAAAGCTGCCAGCTGTCGCACCATGCATTAATCCTCTGCAGGTCCTCCTGGAGTACGTACGAGTCTTCTGATGTTGCTACTTTCTTGTAGACAACCGTGTCATCTGCAAATAGCCTCACGAAACTACCGAAGTTGTCAACTAAGTCATTTATGTATATTGTAAACAATAAAGGTCCTATCACGTTTCCCTGCGGTACTCCCGAAATTACCTCTACATCTGCAGATTTTGAACCGTTAAGAATGACATGTTGTGTTCTTTCTTCTAGGAAATCCTGAATCCAATCACAAACCTGGTCCGATATTCCGTAAGCTCGTATTTTAGTTCACTAAACGTAAGTGCGGAACCGTATCAAATGCCTTCCTGAAGTCCAGGAATACGGCATCAATCTGCTCGCCAGTGTCTACGGCACTGTGAATTTCTTGGGCAAATAGGGCGAGCTGAGTTTCACATGATCTCTGTTTGCGGAATCCATGTTGGTTATGATGAAGGAGATTTGTATTATCTAAGAACGTCATAATACGAGAACACAAAACATGTTCCACTATTCTACAACAGATTGACGTAAGCGAAATAGGCCTATAATTATTCGCATCTGATTTATGACCCATCTTGAAAATGGGAACGACCTGCGCTTTCTTCCAGTCGCTAGGTACTTTACGTTCTTCCAGCGATCTACGATAAATTGCTGATAGAAAGGGGGCAAGTTCTTTAGCATAATCACTGTGGAATCTTAAGGGTATCTCGTCTGGTCCGGATGCTTTTCCGCTACTAAGTGATAGCAGCTGTTTTTCAATTTCGATATCGTTTATTTCAATATTTTCCATTTTGGCGTCCGTTCGACGGCTGAAGTCAGGGACCGTGTTACGATTTTCCGCAGTGAAACAGTTTCGGAACACTGAATTCAGTATTTCTGCCTTTCTTCGGTCGTCCTCTGTTTCGGTGCCATCGTGGTCAACGAGTGACTGAACAGGGGATTTAGATCCGCTTACCGATTTTACATATGACCAAAACTTTTTAGGGTTCTTGTTTAGATTGTTTGCCAATGTTTTATGTTCGAATGCGTTGAATGCTTCTCTCATTGCTCTCTTTACGCTCTTTTTCGCTTCGTTCAGCTTTTCCTTATCAGCTATGATTCGACTACTCTTAAACCTATGATGAAGCTTGTACTTAAGTCGGCACTGTGCTTTTTGTATTTAATTCCGATGCAATTTCTGTGTTTCATCGTCAATAAGTAGGTCCAAGGGATACAGTAAACCTGGAGTGAAGCATCGGAATCTATAACTAGTGTCACAGGGACGGTTCAAAACATAGACAGTAAGATGAGTCAGTATTCTTGCACTTAAGTGGGCATTGTGCCTTTTCTATTTAATTCCGATGCAATTTCTGTGTTTCATCGTCAATAAGAAGGTCCAAGGGATACACTAAACCTGAAGTGAAGCATCGGAATCTATAACTAGTGTCACAGGAATGGTTAAAAACATAGACAGGATGAGGAGTCAGTCTTCTTGTACTTAAGTCGGCATTGTGCCTATTGTATTTCATTCCGATGCAATTTCTGTGTTTCATCGTCAATAAGAAGGTCCAAGGGATACAGTAAACATGGAGTGAAGCATCGGAATCTATAACTAGTGTCCCAGGGATGGTTCAAAACATAGACAGTAACAAGAGTCAGTCATCTTGTACTTAAGTCGGCATTGTGCTTTTTGTAATTAATTCCGATGCAATTTCTGTATTCATCGTCAATAAGATTTTCAGAGGGATACAGTAAACCTGAAGTGAAGCATCGGAATCTATAACTAGTGGCACAGGAATAGTTCAAAACATAGTCAGTAAGAAGAGTCAGTCTTCTTGTACTTAAGTCGGCATTGTGCTTTTTGTATTTAATTCCGATGCAATTTCTGTGTTTCATCGGCAATAAGAAGGTCCAAGGGATACAATAAACTGGAGAGAAGCATCGGAATCTATAACCAGTGTCACAGGAATGGTTCAAAACACAGACAGTAAGAAGAGTCAGACTTCTTTTACTTAAGTCGGCATTGTGCCTTTTGTATTTAATTCCGATGCAATTTCTGTGTTTCATCGTCAATAAGAAGGTCCAAGGGATACAGTAAACCTGGAGTGATCATCGGAGGCTATAACTAGTGTCACAGGAATGGTTCAAAACATAGACAGTAAGAAGAGTCAGTCTTCTTGTACTCAATTCGGCATTGTTCCTTTTGTATTTATTTCTGATGCAATATCTGTGTTTCATCGCCAATAAGAAGGTCAGAGGGATACAGTAAATCTGAAGTGAAGCATCGGAATCAATAACTAGTGTCACAGGAACAGTTCAAAACATAGTCAGTAAGAAGAGTCAGTCTTCTTGTACTTAAGTCGGCGTGGTGCTCATTGTATTTAATTCCGATGCAATTTCTGTGTTTCATAGTCAATAAGAAGGTCCAAGGGATACAGTAAACCTGGAGTGAAGCATCGGAATCTATTACTAGTGTCACAGGAATGGTTAAAAACATAGACAGGAAGAAGAGTCAGTCTTCTTGTACTTAAGTCGGCATTGTGCCTATTGTATTTAATTCCGATGCAATTTCTGTGTTTCATCGTCAATACGAAGGTCAGAGGGATACAGTAAATCTGATGTGAAGCATCGGAATTATTAACTAGTGTCACAAGAATAGTTCAAAACATAGTCAGTAAGATGAGTCAGTCTTCTTGTACTTAAGTCGGCATTGTGCCTATTGTATTTAATTCCGATGCAATTTCTGTGTTTCATCGTCAATAAGAAGGTCCAAGGGATACAGTAGGCCTGAATTGAAGCATCGAAGTCTGTAACTAGTGTCACAGGAATGGTTCAAAGCATAGACAGTAGGAAGAGTCAGTCTTCTAGTACTTAAGTCAGCAATGTGCCTTTTCTATTTACTTCCGATGCAATTTCTGTGTTTCATCGTCAATAAGACGGTCAGAGGGATACAGTAAACCTGAAGTGAAACATCGGAATCTATAACTAGTGGCACAGGAATGGTTCAAAACATAGACAGTTGGAAGAGTCAGTCTTCTTGTACTTAAATCGGCATTGTGCCTTTTGTATTTAATTCCGATGCAATATCTGTGTTTCATCGTCTATAAGAAGGTCCAAGGGATACAGTAAACCTAAAATGAACGATCGGAATCCATAACTAGTGTCACATGAATGGTTCAAATCATAGACAGTAAGAAGAGTCAGTCTTCTTGTACTTAATTCGGCATTGTGCCTTTTGTATTTAATTCTGATGCAATTTCTGTGTTTCATCGTCAATAAGAAGGTCCAAGGGATACAGTAAACCTGGAGTGAAGCATCGGAGTCTATAACTAGTGACACAGGAATGGTTCAAAACATAGACAGTAGGAAGAGTCAGTCTTCTAGTACTTAATTCGGCATTGTGCCTTCTGTACTTAATTCTGATGCAATTTCTGTGTTTCATCGTCAATAAGAAGGTCAGAGGGATACAGTAAACCAGAAGTGAAGCATCGGAATCTATAACTAGTGTCACAGGAATGGTTCAAAACATAATCAGTAAGAAGAGTCAGTCTTCTACATCTACATCTACATCTATACTCCGCGAGCCAGCTTACGGTGTGTGGCGGAGGGTACTTATTGTACCACTATCTGATCCCCCCTTTCCTGTTCCATTCACGAATTGTGCGTGGGAAGAACGACTGCTTGTAAGTCTTTGTATTTGCCCTAATTTCTCGGATCTTTTCGTTGTGATCATTACGCGAGATATATGTGGGCGGTAGTAATATGTTGCCCATCTGTTCCCGGAATGTGCTCTCACGTAATTTCGATAATAAACCTCTCCGTATTCCGTAACGCCTTTCTTGAAGTGTCCGCCACTGGAGCTTGTTCAGCATCTCCGTAACGCTCTCGCGCTGACTAAATGTCCCCATGACGAATCGCGCTGCTTTTCGCTGGATCATGTCTATCTCTTCTATTAATCCAACCTGGTAAGGGTCCCATACTGATGAGCAGTACTCAAGAATCGGACGAACAAGCGTTTTGTAAGCTACCTCTTTCGTCGATGAGTCACATTTTCTTAGAATTCTTCCTATGAATCTCAACCTGGCGCCTGCTTTTCCCACTATTTGTTTTATGTGATCATTCCACTTCAGATCGCTCCGGATAGTAACTCCTAGGAATTTTACGGTCGTTACCGCTTTCAATGATTTACCACCTATGGCATTATCGTACTGGAATGGATTTCTGCCCCTATGTATGCGCCTTATATTACATTTATCTACGTTTAGGGAAAGCTGCCAGCTGTCGCACCATGCATTAATCCTCTGCAGGTCCTCCTGGAGTACGTACGAGTCTTCTGATGTTGCTACTTTCTTGTAGACAACCGTGTCATCTGCAAATAGCCTCACGAAACTACCGAAGTTGTCAACTAAGTCATTTATGTATAT
The DNA here is from genome assembly GCF_021461385.2 of Schistocerca piceifrons. Classification (NCBI taxonomy): domain Eukaryota; kingdom Metazoa; phylum Arthropoda; class Insecta; order Orthoptera; family Acrididae; genus Schistocerca; species Schistocerca piceifrons. Next base: position 8,136,922 of record NC_060140.1, read on the forward strand.
TGTAAACAATAAAGGTCCTATCACGTTTCCCTGCGGTACTCCCGAAATTACCTCTACATCTGCAGATTTTGAACCGTTAAGAATGACATGTTGTGTTCTTTCTTCTAGGAAATCCTGAATCCAATCACAAACCTGGTCCGATATTCCGTAAGCTCGTATTTTAGTTCACTAAACGTAAGTGCGGAACCGTATCAAATGCCTTCCTGAAGTCCAGGAATACGGCATCAATCTGCTCGCCAGTGTCTACGGCACTGTGAATTTCTTGGGCAAATAGGGCGAGCTGAGTTTCACATGATCTCTGTTTGCGGAATCCATGTTGGTTATGATGAAGGAGATTTGTATTATCTAAGAACGTCATAATACGAGAACACAAAACATGTTCCACTATTCTACAACAGATTGACGTAAGCGAAATAGGCCTATAATTATTCGCATCTGATTTATGACCCATCTTGAAAATGGGAACGACCTGCGCTTTCTTCCAGTCGCTAGGTACTTTACGTTCTTCCAGCGATCTACGATAAATTGCTGATAGAAAGGGGGCAAGTTCTTTAGCATAATCACTGTGGAATCTTAAGGGTATCTCGTCTGGTCCGGATGCTTTTCCGCTACTAAGTGATAGCAGCTGTTTTTCAATTTCGATATCGTTTATTTCAATATTTTCCATTTTGGCGTCCGTGCGACGGCTGAAGTCAGGGACCGTGTTACGATTTTCCGCAGTGAAACAGTTTCGGAACACTGAATTCAGTATTTCTGCCTTTCTTCGGTCGTAATCTGTTTCGGTGCCATCGTGGTCAACGAGTGACTGAACAGGGGATTTAGATCCGCTTACCGATTTTACATATGACCAAAACTTTTTATGGTTCTTGTTTAGATTGTTTGCCAATGTTTTATGTTCGAATGCGTTGAATGCTTCTCTCATTGCTCTCTTTACGCTCTTTTTCGCTTCGTTCAGCTTTTCCTTATCAGCTATGATTCGACTACTCTTAAACCTATGATGAAGCTTGTACTTAAGTCGGCACTGTGCTTTTTGTATTTAATTCCGATGCAATTTCTGTGTTTCATCGTCAATAAGTAGGTCCAAGGGATACAGTAAACCTGGAGTGAAGCATCGGAATCTATAACTAGTGTCACAGGGACGGTTCAAAACATAGACAGTAAGATGAGTCAGTGTTCTTGCACTTAAGTGGGCATTGTGCCTTTTCTATTTAATTCCGATGCAATTTCTGTGTTTCATCGTCAATAAGAAGGTCCAAGGGATACAGTAAACATGGAGTGAAGCATCGGAATCTATAACTAGTGTCCCAGGGATGGTTCAAAACATAGACAGTAACAAGAGTCAGTCATCTTGTACTTAAGTCGGCATTGTGCTTTTTGTAATTAATTCCGATGCAATTTCTGTTTTCATCGTCAATAAGATGGTCAGAGGGATACAGTAAACCTGAAGTGAAGCATCGTAATCTATAACTAGTGGCACAGGAATAGTTCAAAACATAGTCAGTAAGAAGAGTCAGACTTCTTTTACTTAAGTCGGCATTGTGCCTTTTGTATTTAATTCCGATGCAATTTCTGTGTTTCATCGTCAATAAGAAGGTCCAAGGGATACAGTAAACCTGGAGTGATCATCGGAGACTATAACTAGTGTCACAGGAATGGTTCAAAGCATAGACAGTAGGAAGAGTCAGTCTTCTAGTACTTAAGTCAGCAATGTGACTTTTCTATTTACTTCCGATGCAATTTCTGTGTTTCATCGTCAATAAGACGGTCAGAGGGATGCAGGAAACCTGAAGTGAAGCATCGGAATCAATAACTAGTGGCACAGGAATGGTTCAAATCATAGACAGTTGGAAGAGTCAGTCTTCTTGTACTAAAGACGACATTGTGCCTTTCGCATTTAATTCCGATGCAATATCTGAGTTTCATCGTCAATACGTAGGTCCAAGGGATACAGTAAACCTGAAAAGAACGATCGGAATCCATAACTAGTGTACCAGGAATGGTTCAAAACAAAAAACAGTAAGAAGAGTCATTCTTCTTGTACTTAATTCGGCATGGTGCTTTTGGATTTAATTCTGATCTAATTTGTGTGTTTCATCGTCAATAAGAAGCTCCAAGGGATACAGTAAACCTGGAGTGAAGCATCGGAGTCTATAACTAGTGTCACAGGAATGGTTCAAAACATAGACAGTAGGAAGAGTCAGTCATCTAGTACTTCAGTCGGCATTGTGCCTTTTCTATTTAATTCCGATGCAATTTCTGTGATTCATCGTCAATAAGACGGTCAGAGGGATACAGTAAACCTGAAGTGAAGCATCGGAATCTATAACTAGTGGCACAGGAATGGTTCTAAACATAGACAGTTGGAAGAGTCAGTCTTCTTGTACTTAAGTCGGCATTGTGCCTTTTGTATTTGAATCCGATGCAATTTCTGTGTCTCAACGTCAATAAGAACGTCCAAGGGATGCAATAAACCTGAAGTGAAGCATCGGTGTCACAGGAATGGTACAAAACATAGACAGGAGGAGGAGTCAGTCTTCTTGTACTTAAGTCGGCATTGTGCCTATTGTATTTAATTCCGATGCAATTTCTGTGTTTCATCGTCAATAAGAAGGTCCAACGGATACAGTAAACCGGGTGTGAAGCATCGGAATCTATGACTAGTGTCACAGGAATGCTTCAAAACATAGTCCGTAAGAAGCGTCAGTCTTCTTGTACTTAAGTCGGCATTGTGCATTTTGTATTTAATTCCGATGCAATTTCTGTGTTTCATCGTCAATAGGAAGGTCCAAGGGATACAGTAAACCTGGAGTCAAGCATCGGAATCTATAACTAGTGTCACAGGGACGGTTCAAATCATAGACAGTAAGATGAGTCAGTATTCTAAAACTTAAGTCGGCTTTGTGCCTATTCTATTTAATTCCGATGCAATTTATGTGTTACATCGTCAATAAGAAGGTCCAAGGGATACAGTAAACTTGAAGTGAAGCAGCGGAAACTATAAATAGTGTCACAGGAATGGTTCAAAACACAGACAGTAAGAAGAGTCAGACTCCTTTTACTGAAGTCGGCATTGTGCCTGTTGTGTTTAATTCCGATGCAATTTCTGTGTTTCATCGTCAATAAGAAGGTCCAAGGGATACAGTAAACCTGGAGTGAAGCATCAGAGATAACAACTAGTGTCACAGGAATGGTTCAAAACATTGACAGTAAGAAGAGTCAGACTTCTTGTACTTAATTCGGCAGTGACCCTTTTGTATTGAATTCCCATGCAATATCTGTGTTTCATCGTCAATAAGATCGTCCAAGGGATACAGTAATCCAGAAGTTAAGCATCGGAATCTATAACTAGTATCACAGGAATGGTTCAAAACATAGTCAGTAAGAAGTGTCAGTCTTCTTGTAGTTAAGTCGGCATTGTGCCTTTTCTATTTAATTCCGATGCAATTTCTGTGTTTCATCGTAAATAAGAAGGTCCAAGGGATACAGTAAACCTGAAGTTAAGAATCGGAATCTATAACTAGTGTCACAGGGATGGTTAAAAACATAGACAGGAAGAAGAGTCAGTCTTCTTGTACTTAAGTCGGCATTGTGCCTATTGTATTTAATTCCGATGCAATTTCTGTGTTTCATCGTCAATAAGAAGGTCAGAGGGATACAGTAAATCAGATGTGAAGCATCGGAATTATTAACTAGTGTCACAGGAATAGTTCAAAACATAGTCAGTAAGATGAGTCAGTCTTCTTGTACTTAAGTCGGCATTGTGCCTATTGGATTTAATTCCGATGCAATTTCTGTGTTTCATCGTCAATAAGAAGGTCCAAGGGATACAGTAGGCCTGAATTGAAGCATCGGAGTCTATAACTAGTGTCACAGGAATTTTTCAAAACATAGACAGTAAGAAGAGTCAGTCTTTTTGTACTTAAGTCGGCAATGTGCCTTTTGTATTTAATTCCGATGCAATTTCTGTGTTTCATCGTCAGTAAGAAGGTCCAATGGATACAGTAAACCTGGAGTGAAGCATCGGAATCAGTAACTAGTGTCACAGGAATGGTTCAAAACATAGACAGTAGGAAGAGTAAGTCTTCTAGTACTTAAGTCAGCAATGAGCGTTTTCTATTTACTTCCGATGCAATTAATGTGTTTCATCGTCAATAAGACGGTCAGAGGGATACAGTAAACCTGAAGTGAAGCATCGGAATCTGGAACTAGTGGCACAGGTATGGTTCAAATCATAGACAGTTGGAAGAGTCAGTCTTCTTGTACCTAAGACGACATTGTGCCTTTTGTATTTAATTCCGATGCAATGTCTGTGTTTCATCGTCAATACGAAGGTCCAAGGGATACAGTAAACCTGAAATGAACGATCGGAATCCATAACTAGTGTACCAGGAATGGTTCAAAACATAGATAGTAAGAAGAGTCATTCTTCTTGTACTTAATTCGGCATTGTGCTTTTGGATTTAATTCTGATGCAATTTCTGTGTTTCATCGTCAATAAGAAGGTCCAAGGGATACAGTAAACCTGGAGTGAAGCATCGGAGTCTATAACTAGTGTCACAGAAATGGTTCAAAACATAGACAGTAGGATGAGTCAGTCATCTAGTACTTAAGTCGGCATTGTGCCTTTTCTATTTAATTCCGATGCAATTTATGTGATTCATTGTCAATAAGACGGTCAGAGGGATACAGTAAACCTGAAGTGAAGCATCTGAATCTATAACTAGTGGCACAGGAATGGTTCAAAACATAGACAGTTGGAAGAGTCAGTCTTCTTGTACTAAGTCGCCATTGTGCCTTTTGTATTTAATTCCGATGCAATTTCTGTGTTTCATCGTCAGTAAGAAGGTCCACGGCATACAGTAAACCTGGAGTGAAGCATCGGAATCTGTAACTAGTGTCACAGGAATGGTTCAAAACATGGTCAGTAAGAAGAGTCAGTCTTCTTGTACTTAAGTGGGCACTGTGCTTTTTGTATTTCATTCCGAAGCAATTTCTGTTTTTAATCGTCAATAAGTAGGTCCAAGGGATACAGTAAACCTGGAGTGAAGCATCGGAATCTATAACTAGGGTCACAGGGACGGTTTAAAATATAGACAGTAAGATGAGGCAGTATTCTTGTACTTAAGTCGGCTTTGTGCCTTTTCTATTTGAATCCGATGCAATTTCTGTGTTTCAACGTCAATAAGAACGTCCAAGGGATGCAGTAAACCTGAAGTGAAGCATCGGTGTCACAGGAATGGTACAAAACATAGACAGGAGGAGGAGTCAGTCTTCTTGTACTTAAGTCGGCATTGTGCCTATTGTATTTAATTCCGATGCAATTTCTGTGTTTCACCGTCAATAAGAAGGTCCAACGGACACAGTAAATATGGAGTGAAGCATCGGAATCTATAACTAGTGTCACAGGAATGCTTCAAAACATAGTCCGTAAGAAGCGTCAGTCTTCTTGTACTTAAGTCGGCATTGTGCTTTTTGTATTTAATTCCGATGCAATTTCTGTGTTTCATCGTCAATAAGAAGGTCCAAGGGATACAGTAAACCTGGAGTGAAGCATCGGAATCTATAACTAGTGTCACAGGGACGGTTCAAATCATAGACAGTAAGATGAGTCAGTATTCTAGTACTTAAGTCGGCTTTGTGCCTATTCTATTTAATTCCGATGCAATTTCTGTGATACATCGTCAATAAGAAGGTGCAAGGGATACAGTAAACTTGAAGTGAAGCAGCGGAAACTATAAATAGTGTCACAGGAATGGTTCAAAACACAGACAGTAAGAAGAGTCAGACTCCTTTTACTGAAGTCGGCGTTGTGCCTGTTGTGTTTAATTCCGATGCAATTTCTGTGTTTCATCGTCAATAAGAAGGTCCAAGGGATACAGTGAACCTGGAGAAAAGCATCAGAGTCTACAACTAGTGTCACAGGAATGGTTCAAAACATTGACAGTAAGAAGAGTCAGACTTCTTGTACTTAATTCGGCATTGAGCCTTTTGTATTGAATTCCCATGCAATATCTGTGTTTCATCGTCAATAAGATCGTCCAAGGGATACAGTAATCCAGAAGTTAAGCATCGGAATCTATAACTAGTGTCACAGGAATGCTTCAAAACATAGTCAGTAAGAGGAGTCAGTCTTCTTGTAGTTAAGTCGGCATTGTGCCTTTTCCAATTAATTCCGATGCAATTTCTGTGTTTCATCGTCAATAAGAAGGTCCAAAGGATACAGTAAACCTGAAGTGAAGCATCGGAAACTATAACTGGTGTCACAGGAATAGTTCAAAACATAGTCAGTAAGGAGAGTCAGTCTTCTTGTACTTAAGTCGGCATTGTGCCTATTGTATTTAATTCCGATGAAATTTCCGTGTTTCGTCGTCAATAAGAAGGTCCAAGGGGTACAGTAGACTTGAATTGAAGCATTGGAATCTATAACTAGTGTCACAGGAATGGTTCAAAACATAGACAGTAAGAAGAGTCAGTCCTCTTGTACTTAAGTCGGTATTGTGCCTTTTGTACTTCATTTCGATGCAGTTTTCGTGTTTCATCGTCAGTAAGAAGGTCATAGAGATACAGTAAACCTGAAGTGAAGCATCGGAATCCATAATTAGAGTCACAGGAATGGTTCAAAACATAGACAGTAAGAAGAGTCATTTTTCTTGTACTTAAGGCGGCATTGTGCCTTTTATTTTTAATTCCGATGCAATTTCTGTGTTTCATCGTCAATAAGAAGGTCCAAGGGATACAGTAAACCTGGAGTGAAGCACCGGAATCTATAACTAGTGTCACAGGAATGGTTCAAAACATAGACTGTCGGAAGAGTCAGTCTTCTTGTACATTAGTCGGCATTGTGCCTTTTGTATTTAATTCGGATGCAATTTCTTTGTTTCATCGTCAATACGAAGGTCCAAGGGATACAGTAAACATGGAGTGAAGCATCGGAAACTACAACTAGTGTCACAGGAATGGTTCAAAACTTAGACTGTAGGAAGAGTCAGTCCTCTAGTACTTAAGTCGGCATTGTGCCTTTTCTATTTAATTCCGATGCAATTTCTGTGTTTCATCGTCAATAATACGGTCAGAGGGATACAGTAAACCTGAAGTGAAGCATCGGAATCTATAACTAATGGCACAGGAATGGTTCAAAACATAGACAGTTGGAATAGTCAGCCTTCTTGTACTTAAGTCGGCATTGTGCCTTTTGTATATAATTCCGATGCAATATCTGTGTTTCATCGTCAATAAGAAGGTCCAAGGGATACTGTAAACCTGAATTGAACGATCGGAATCCATCACTAGTGTCACAGGATTGGTTCAAATCATAGACAGTAGGAAAAGTCACTCTACATGTACTTCAGTCGCATTGTGCCTTTTGTAGTTAATTCCGGTGCAATTTCTGTATTTCATCGTCAATAAGAAGGTCATAGTGATACAGTAATCCTGAAGTTAAGCATCGGAATCTATGACTAGTGTCACAGGAATGGTGCAAAACATAATCAGTAAGAAGAGTCAGTCCTCTTGTACTTATGTCGGTATTGTGCCTATTGTATTTAATTCCGATGCAATTTCTGTGTTTCACCGTCAATAAGAAGGTCCAAGGGATACAGCAAACCTGAAGTGAAGCATCGGAGTCTATGACTAGTGTCACAGGAATGGGTCAAAACATAGACAGTAGGAAGAGTCGGCCTTCTTGTACTTAAGTCGGCATTGTGACTATTGTTGTAATTAGGATGCAATTTCTGAGTTTCATCGTCAATAAGAAGGTTATAGGGATGCAGTATACCTGGAGTGAAGCATCGGAATCAATAACTAGTGTCACAGGGATGGTTCAAAACATAGACAGTAAGAAGAGTCAGTCTTCTTGTACTTAAGTCGGCATTGTGCCTTTTGTACTTAATTCCGATCCAATTTCTGTGTTTCATCGTCAATAAAAAGGTCAGAGGGATACAGTAACCCTGAAGTGAAGCATCGGAATTTATTAGTAGTGTCACAGGAATGGTTCAAAGCATAGTCAGTAGGAAGAGACAGTCTTCTTGTACTTAAGTCCGTATTGTGCCTTTTGTATTTAATTCCGATGCAATTTCTATGTTCATCGTCAATAAGAAGGACCAAGGGATACAGTAAACCGGAAGTGAAGCTTCGGAATGTATAACTAGCGTCACAGGAATGGTTCAAAATATAGTCAGTAAGAAGAGTCAGTCTTCTTGTACTTAAGTCAACATTGTGCCTTTTCTATTTAATTCTGATGCAATTTCTGTAATTCATCGTCAATAAGAAGGTCCAAGGGATACAGTAAACCTGGAGAGAAGCATCGGAATCTATAACTAGTGTCACAGGAATATTTCAAAACATAGTCAGTAAGAAGAGTCAGTCTTCTTGTACTTAAGTGGGCACTGTGCTTTTTGTATTTCATTCCGAAGCAATTTATGTGTTTCATCGTCAATAAGAAGGTCCAAGTAATACAGTAAACCTGGAGTGATCATCAGAGTCTATAACAAGTGTCACAGGAATGGTTCAAAACATAGACGGTAAGAAGAGTCAGTCTTCTTGTACTTAAGTCGGCATTGTGCCTATTGTATTTGATTCCGATGCAATTTCTGTGTTTCATCGTCAATAGGAAGGTCCAAGGGATACAGTAAACCTGGAGTGAAGCATCGGAATCTATAACTAGTGTCACAGGAATATTTCAAAACATAGTCAGTAAGAAGAGTCAGTCTTCTTGTACTTAAGTGGGCACTGTGCTTTTTGTATTTCATTCCGAAGCAATTTATGTGTTTCATCGTCAATAATTAGGTCCAAGGGATACAGTAAACCTGGAGTTAAGCATCGGAATCTATAACTAGTGTCACAGGGACGGTTTAAAACATAGACAGCAAGATGAGTCAGTATTCTTGTACTTAAGTCGGCATTGTGCCTTTTCTATTTGAATCCGATGCAATTTCTGTGTTTCATCGTCAATAAGAACGTCCAAGGGATGCAGTAAACCTGAAGTGAAGCATCGGAATCTATAACTAGTGTCACAGGAATGGTTAAAAGCATAGACAGGAGGAAGAGTCAGTCTTCTTGTACTTAAGTCGGCATTGTGCCTATTGTATTTAATTCCGATGCAATTACTATGTTTCATCGTCAATAAGAAGGTCCAAGGGATACAGTAAACCTGGAGTGAAGCATCGGAATCTATAACTAGTGTCACAGGAATGGTTCAAAACATAGTCCGTAAGAAGAGTCAGTCTTCTTGTACTTAAGTTGGCATTGTGCTTTTTTTGTATTTAATTCCGATGGAATTTCTGTGTTTCATCGTCAATAAGAAGGTCCAAGGGATACAGTAATCCTGGAGTGAAGCATCGGAATCTATAACTAGTGTCACAGGGACGGTTCAAAACATAAACTGTAAGATGAGTCAGTCGTCTAGTACTTAAGTCGGCTTTGTGCCATTTCTATTTAATTCCGATGCAATTTCTGTGTTGCATCGTCAATAAAAAGGTCCAAGGGATACAGTAAACCTGGAGTGAAGCATCGGAATCTATAACTAGTGTCACAGGAATATTTCAAAACATAGTCAGTAAGAAGAGTCAGTCTTCTTGTACTTACGTAGGCACTGTGCTTTTTGTATTTCATTCCGAAGCAATTCATGTGTTTCATCGTCAATAATTAGGTCCAAGGGATACAGTAAACCTGGAGTTAAGCATCGGAATCTATAACTAGTGTCACAGGGACGGTTTAAAACATAGACAGCAAGATGAGTCAGTATTCTTGTACTTAAGTCGGCATTGTGCCTTTTCTATTTGAATCCGATGCAATTTCTGTGTTTCATCGTCAATAAGAAGGTCCAAGGGATACAGTAAGAATTGAGTGAAGCATCAGAGTCTACAACTAGTGTCACAGGAATGGTTCAAAACACTGACAGTAAGAAGAGTCAGACTTCTTGTACTTAATTCGGCATTGAGCCTTTTGTATTTAATTCCGATGCAATTTCTGTGTTTCATCGTCAATAAGATCGTCCAAAGGATACAGTAATCCTGAAGGTAAGCATCGGAATCTATAACTAGTGTCACAGGAATGGTTCAAAACATAGTCAGTAAGAAGAGTCAGTCTTCTTGTAGTTAAGTCGGCATTGTGCCTTTTCTAATCAATTCCTATGCAATTTCTGTGTTTCATCGTCAATAAGACGGTCAGAGGGATACAGTAAACCTGAAGTGACGCATCGGATACTATAACTAGAGTCACAGGAATGGTTCAAAACATAGACAGTAAGAAGAGTCAGTTTTCTAGTACTTATAGCGGCATTGCGCTTTTATATTTAATTCCGATGCAATTTCTGTGTTTCATCGTCAATAAGACGGTCAGAGGGATACAGTAAACCTGAAGTGAAGCATCGGAATCTATATCTAGTGGCACAGTAATGGTTCAAAACATAGACAGTTGGAAGAGTCAGTCTTCTTGTACTTAAGTCGGCATTGTGCCTTTTGTGTTTAATTCCGATGCAATATCTGTGTTTCATCGTCAATAAGAAGGTCCAAAGGATACAGTAAACCTGAAGTGAAGCATCGGAAACTATAACTAGTGTCACAGGAATGGTTCAAAACACAGACAGTAAGAAGAGTCGGACTCCTTTTACTGAAGTCGGCATTGTGCCTTTTGTGTTTATTTCAGATGCAATTTCTGTGTTTCATCGTCAATAAGAAGGTCCAAGGGATACAGTAAGCCTGGAGTGAAGCATCAGAGTCTACAACTAGTGTCACAGGAATGGTTCAAAACACTGACAGTAAGAAGAGTCAGACTTCTTGTACTTAATTCGGCATTGAGCCTTTTGTATTTAATTCCGATGTAATTTCTGTGTTTCATCGTCAATAAGATCGTCCAAGGGATACAGTAATACTGAAGTTAAGCATCAGAATCTATAACTAGTGTCACAGGAATGGTTCAAAACATAGTCAGTAAGAAGAGTCAGTCTTCTTGTAGTTAAGTCGGCATTGTGCCTTTTCTAATTAATTCCGATGCAATTTCTGTGTTTCATCGTCAATAAGACGGTCAGAGGGATACAGTAAACCTGAAGTGAAGCATCGGATACTATAACTAGAGTCACAGGAATGGTTCAAAACATAGACAGTAAGAAGAGCCAGTTTTCTAGTACTTATAGCGGCATTGTGCTTTTATATTTAATTCCGATGCAATTTCTGTGTTTCATCGTCAATAAGACGGTCAGAGGGATACAGTAAACCTGAAGTGAAGCATCGGAATCTATATCTAGTGGCACAGGAATGGTTCAAAACATAGACAGTTGGAAGAGTCAGTCTTCTTGTACTTAAGTCGGCATTGTGCCTTTTGTGTTTAATTCCGATGCAACATCTGTGTTTCATCGTCAATAAGAAGGTCCAAGGGATACAGTAAACCTGAAGTGAAGCATCGGAAACTGTAACTATTGTCACAGGAATGATTCAAAACACAGACAGTAAGAAGAGTCAGACCTCTTTTACTTAAGTCGGCATTGTGCCTATTGTATTTAATTCTGATGCAATTTCTGTGTTTCATCGTCAATAAGAAGGTCAGAGGGATACAGAAAACCTGAAGTGAAGCATCGGAATCTATAACTAGAGTCACAGGAGTGGTTCAAAGCATAGACAGTAAGAAGAGTCAGTTTTCTTGTACTTAATTCGGCATTGAGTCTTTTGTATTTAATTCTGATGCAATTTCTGTGTTTCATCGTCAATAAGAAGGTCCAAGGGATACAGTAAACCTGGAGTGAAGCATCGGAGTCTATAACTAGTGTCACAGGAATGGTTCAAAACATAGGCAGTAGGAAGAGTCAGTCTTCTAGTACTAAAGTCGGCATTGTGCCTTTTCTATTTAATTCCGATGCAATTTCTGTGTTTCCTCGTCAATAAGACGGTCAGAGGGATACAGTAAACCTGAAGTGAAGCATCGGAATCTATAACTAGTGGCACAGGAATGGTTCAAAGCATAGACAGTTTGAAGAGTCAGTCTTCTTGTACTTAAGACGGCATTGTGCCTTTGTATTTAATTCCGATGCAACATCTGTGTTTCATCGTCAATAAGAAGGTCCAAGGGATACAGTATACCTGAAATGAACGATTGGAATCCATAACTAGTGTCACAGGAATGGTTCAAAACATAGACAGTAAGAAGAGTCAGTCTTCTTGTACTTAATTCGGCACTGAGCCTTTTGTATTTAATTCTGATGCAATTTCTGTGTTTCATCGTCAATAAGAAGGTCCAAGGGATACAGTAAACCTGGAGTGAAGCATCGGAGTCTATAACTAGTGTCACAGGAATGGTTCAAAACATAGGCAGTAGGAAGAGTCAGTCTTCTAGTAGTTAAGTCGGCATTGTGCCTCTTCCATTTAATTCCGATGCAATATCTGTGATTCATCGTCAATAAGACGGTCAGAGGGTTACAGTAAACCTGAAGTGAAGCATCGGAATCTATAACTAGTGGCACGGGAATGGTTGAAAACATAGATAGTTGGAAGAGTCAGTCTTCTTGTACTTAAGTCGGCATTGTGCCTTTTGTATTTAATTCCGATGCAATATCTGTGTTTCATGGTCAATAAGATGGTTCAAGGGATACAGTAAACCTGAAATGAACGATCGGAATCCATAACTAGTGTCACAGGAATGGTTCAAAAGCATAGACAGTAAGAAGAGTCAGTCTTCTTGTACTTAATTTGGCATTGTGTCTTTTGTATTTAATTCCGATGCAATATCTGTGTTTCATCATCAATAAGAAGGTACAAGGGATACAGTAAACCTGGAATGAAGCATCGGAGTCTATAACTAGTGTCACAGGAATGGTTCAAAACATAGACAGTAAGAAGAGTCAGTCATCTTGTACTTAATTAGGCATTGTGCCTTTTGTATTTAATTCTGATGCAATTTCTGTGTTTCATCGTCAATAAGAAGGTCAGAGGGATACAGTAAACCTTTAGTGGAGCATCAGAGTCTACAACTAGTGTCACAGGAATGGTTCAAAACATTGACAGTAAGAAGAGTCAGACTTCTTGTACTTAATTCGGCATTGAGCCTTTTGTATTTAATTCCGATGCAATTTCTGTGTTTCATCGTCAATAAGAAGGTCCAAGGGATACAGTAATCCTGAAGTTAAACATCGGAATCTATAACTAGTGTCACAGGAATGGTTCAAAACATAGTCAGTAAGAAGAGTCAGTCTTCTTGTAGTTAAGTCGGCATTGTGCCTTTTCTATTTAATTCCGATGCAATTACTGTGTTTCATCGTCAATAAGAAGGTCCAAGGGATACAGTAAGCCTTAAATGAACCATCGGAATCTATAACTAGTGTCACAGGAATGGTTCAAAACATAGACAGTAGGAAAAGTCAGTCTACATGTACTGAAGTCGGCATAGTGCATTTTGTGTTTAATTCCGATGCAATTACTGTGTTTCATCGTCAATATGATGGTCCAAGGGATACAGTAAACCTGGAGTGAAGCATCAGAGTCTACAACTAGTGTCACAGGAATGGTTCAAAACAATGACAGTAAGAAGAGTCAGACTACTTGTACTTAATTCGGCATTGAGCCTTTTGAATTTAATTCCGATGCAATTTCTGTGTTTCATCGTCAATACGATGGTCCAAGGGATACAGTAATCCTGAAGTTAAGCATCGGAATCTATAACTAGTGTCACAGGAATGGTTCAAAACATAGACTGTTGGAAGAGTCAGCCTTCTTGTACTTAATTCGGCATTTTGCATTTTGTATTTAATTCCGATGCAATATTTGTGTTTCATCGTCAATAAGAAGGTCCAAGAGATACAGTAAACCTGAAATGAACGCCGGAATCCATAACAAGTGTCACAGGAATGGTTCAAATCATAGACAGTAGGAAAGGTCGGTCTACATGTACTTAAGTCGGCATTGTGCCTTTTGTATTTAATTCCGATGCAATATCTGTGTTTCATCGTCAATAGGAAGGTCAGAGGGATACATGAATCTGATGTGAAGCATCGGAATCTATAACTAGTGTCACAGGAATGGTTCAAAACATAGACAGTAAGAAGAGTCAGTCTTCTTGTACTTTAGTCGGCATTGTGACTTTTGTATTTAATTCCGATGCAGTTTCTGTGTTTCATCGTCAAGAAGAAGGTCAGAGGGATACAGTAATCCTGAAGTTAAGCATCGGAATCTACGACTAGTGTCACAGGAATGGTTCAAACATAGTCAGTAAGAAAAGTCAGTCCTCTTGTACTTAAGTCGGTATTGTGCCTTTTGTATTTAATTCCGATGCAATTTCTGTGTTTCATCGTCAATAAGAGGATCCAAGGGATACAGTAAACCTGAAGTGAAGCATCGTGATCTATGACTAGTGTCACAGGAATGGTTCAAATCGTAGACAGTAGGAAGAATCAGTCTTCTTGTACTTAAGTCGGCATTGTGCCTATTGTATTTAATTCCGATGCAATTTCTGTGTTTCATCGTCAATAAGAAGGTCCAAGGGATACAGCAATCCTGAAGTTAAGCATCGGAATCTATAACTAGTGTCACAGGAATGGTTCAAAGCGTAGCCGGTAAGAAGAGTCAGTCTTCTTGTAGTAAAGTCGGCATTGTGCCTTTTCTATTTCATTCCGATGCAATTTCTGTGTTTCATCGTCAATAAGAAGGTCCAAGGGATACAGTGAACCTGAAATGAACCATCGGAATCTATAACTAGTGTCACAGGAATGGTTCAAAACATAAACAGTAGGAAAAGTCAGTCTACATGTACTTAAGTCAGCATTGTGCCTTTTGTATTTAATTCCGATCCAATTTCTGTGTTTCATCGTCAATAAGATCGTCCAAGGGATACAGTAATACTGAAGTTAAGCATCAGAATCTATAACTAGTGTCACAGGAATGGTTCAAAACATAGTCAGTAAGAAGAGTCAGTCTTCTTGTAGTTAAGTCGGCATTGTGCCTTTTCTAATTAATTCCGATGCAATTTCTGTGTTTCATCGTCAATAAGACGGTCAGAGGGATACAGTAAACCTGAAGTGAAGCATCGGATACTATAACTAGAGTCACAGGAATGGTTCAAAACATAGACAGTAAGAAGAGCCAGTTTTCTAGTACTTATAGCGGCATTGTGCTTTTATATTTAATTCCGATGCAATTTCTGTGTTTCATCGTCAATAAGACGGTCAGAGGGATACAGTAAACCTGAAGTGAAGCATCTGAATCTATATCTAGTGGCACAGGAATGGTTCAAAACATAGACAGTTGGAAGAGTCAGTCCTCTTGTACTTAAGTCGGCATTGTGCCTTTTGTGTTTAATTCCGATGCAATATCTGTGTTTCATCGTCAATAAGAAGGTCCAAGGGATACAGTAAACCCGAAGTGAAGCATCGGAAACTGTAACTAGTGTCACAGGAATGATTCAAAACACAGACAGTAAGAAGAGTCAGACCTCTTTTACTTAAGTCGGCATTGTGCCTATTGTATTTAATTCTGATGCAATTTCTGTGTTTCATCGTCAATAAGAAGGTCAGAGGGATACAGAAAACCTGAAGTGAAGCATCGGAATCTATAACTAGAGTCACAGGAGTGGTTCAAAGCATAGACAGTAAGAAGAGTCAGTTTTCTTGTACTTAATTCGGCATTGAGTCTTTTGTATTTAATTCTGATGCAATTTCTGTGTTTCATCGTCAATAAGAAGGTCCAAGGGATACAGTAAACCTGGAGTGAAGCATCGGAGTCTATAACTAGTGTCACAGGAAATGTTCAAAACATAGGCAGTAGGAAGAGTCAGTCTTCTAGTACTAAGGTCGGCATTGTGCCTTTTCTATTTAATTCCGATGCAATTTCTGTGTTTCCTCGTCAATAAGACGGTCAGAGGGATACAGTAAACCTGAAGTGAAGCATCGGAATCTATAACTAGTGGCACAGGAATGGTTCAAAACATAGACAGTTTGAAGAGTCAGTCTTCTTGTACTTAAGACGGCATTGTGCCTTTGTATTTAATTCCGATGCAACATCTGTGTTTCATCGTCAATAAGAAGGTCCAAGGGATACAGTATACCTGAAATGAACGATTGGAATCCATAACTAGTGTCACAGGAATGGTTCAAAACATAGACAGTAAGAAGAGTCAGTCTTCTTGTACTTAATTCTGCATTGAGCCTTTTGAATTTAATTCTGATGCAATTTCTGTGTTTCATCGTCAATAAGAAGGTCCAAGGGATACAGTAAACCTGGAGTGAAGCATCGGAGTCTATAACTAGTGTCACAGGAATGGTTCAAACATAGGCAGTAGGAAGAGTCAGTCTTCTAGTAGTTAAGTCGGCATTGTGCCTCTTCCATTTAATTCCGATGCAATATCTGTGATTCATCGTCAATAAGACGGTCAGAGGGTTACAGTAAACCTGAAGTGAAGCATCGGAATCTATAACTAGTGGCACAGGAAAGGTTGAAAACATAGATAGTTGGAAGAGTCAGTCTTCTTGTACTTAAGTCGGCATTGTGCCTTTTGTATTTAATTCCGATGCAATATCTGTGTTTCATGGTCAATAAGATGGTTCAAGGGATACAGTAAACCTGAAATGAACGATCGGAATCCATAACTAGTGTCACAGGAATGGTTCAAAAGCATAGACAGTAAGAAGAGTCAGTCTTCTTGTACTTAATTTGGCATTGTGTCTTTTGTATTTAATTCCGATGCAATATCTGTGTTTCATCATCAATAAGAAGGTACAAGGGATACAGTAAACCTGGAATGAAGCATCGGAGTCTATAACTAGTGTCACAGGAATGGTTCAAAACATAGACAGTAAGAAGAGTCAGTCATCTTGTACTTAATTAGGCATTGTGCCTTTTGTATTTAATTCTGATGCAATTTCTGTGTTTCATCGTCAATACGAAGGTCAGAGGGATACAGTAAACCTGGAGTGGAGCATCAGAGTCTACAACTAGTGTCACAGGAATGGTTCAAAACATTGACAGTAAGAAGAGTCAGACTTCTTGTACTTAATTCGGCATTGAGCCTTTTGTATTTAATTCCGATGCAATTTCTGTGTTTCATCGTCAATAAGAAGGTCCAAGGGATACAGTAATCCTGAAATTAAACATCGGAATCTATAACTAGTGTCACAGGAATGGTTCAAAACATAGTCAGTAAGAAGAGTCAGTCTTCTTGTAGTTAAGTCGGCATTGTGCCTTTTCTATTTAATTCCGATGCAATTACTGTGTTTCATCGTCAATAAGAAGGTCCAAGGGATACAGTAAGCCTGAAATGAACCATCGGAATCTATAACTAGTGTCACAGGAATGGTTCAAAACATAGACAGTAGGAAAAGTCAGTCTACATGTACTGAAGTCGGCATAGTGCATTTTGTGTTTAATTCCGATGCAATTACTGTGTTTCATCGTCAATATGAAGGTCCAAGGGATACAGTAAACCTGGAGTGAAGCATCAGAGTCTACAACTAGTGTCACAGGAATGGTTCAAAACAATGACAGTAAGAAGAGTCAGACTACTTGTACTTAATTCGGCATTGAGCCTTTTGAATTTAATTCCGATGCAATTTCTGTGTTTCATCGTCAATACGATGGTCCAAGGGATACAGTAATCCTGAAGTTAAGCATCGGAATCTATAACTAGTGTCACAGGAATGGTTCAAAACATAGACAGTTGGAAGAGTCAGCCTTCTTGTACTTAATTCGGCATTTTGCATTTTGTATTTAATTCCGATGCAGTATTTGTGTTTCATCGTCAATAAGAAGGTCCAAGAGATACAGTAAACCTGAAATGAACGATCGGAATCCATAACAAGTGTCACAGGAATGGTTCAAATCATAGACAGTAGGAAAGGTCGGTCTACATGTACTTAAGTCGGCATTGTGCCTTTTGTATTTAATTCCGATGCAATATCTGTGTTTCATCGTCAATAGGAAGGTCAGAGGGATACATAAACCTGATGTGAAGCATCGGAATCTATAACTAGTGTCACAGGAATGGTTCAAAACATAGACAGTAAGAAGAGTCAGTCTTCTTGTACTTTAGTCGGCATTGTGACTTTTGTATTTATTTCCGATGCAGTTTCTGTGTTTCATCGTCAAGAAGACGGTCAGAGGGATACAGTAATCCTGAAGTTAAGCATCGGAATCTACGACTAGTGTCACAGGAATGGTTCAAACATAGTCAGTAAGAAGAGTCAGTCCTCTTGTACTTAAGTCGGTATTGTGCCTTTTGTATTTAATTCCGATGCAATTTCTGTGTTTCATCGTCATTAAGAGGATCCAAGGGATACAGTAAACCTGAAGTGAAGCATCGTGATCTATGACTAGTGTCACAGGAATGGTTCAAATCGTAGACAGTAGGAAGAGTCAGTCTTCTTGTACTTAAGTCGGCATTGTGCCTATTGTATTTAATTCCGATGCAATTTCTGTGTTTCATCGTCAATAAGAAGGTCATATTGATACAGTAAACCTGGAGTGAAGCATCGGAATCTATAACTAGTGTCACAGGGATGGTTCAAATCATAGACAGTAAGAAGAATCAGTCTTCTTGTACTTAAGTCGGCATTGTGCCTCTTGTATTTAATTCCGATGCAATTTCTGTGTTTCATCGTCAATAAGAAGGTCCAAGGGATACAGTAAACCTGGAGTGAAGCATCGGAATCTATAACTAGTGTCACAGGGACGGTTCTAAACATAGACATTAAGATGAGTCAGTATTCTTGTACATAAGTCGGCATTGTGCCTTTTCTATTTCATTCCGATGCAATTTCTGTGTTACATCGTCAACAAGAAGGTTCAAGGGATACAGTAAACCGGAAGTGAAGCATCGGAAACTATAACTAGTGTCACAGGAATGGTTCCAAACACAGACAGTAAGAAGAGTCAGACTCCTTTTACTAAAGTCGGCATTGTGCCTTTTGTATTTAATTCCGATGCAATATCTGTGTTTCATCGTCAATAAGAAGGTCCAAGGGATACAGTAAACATGGAGTGAGGCATCAGACTCAACAACTAGTGCCACAGGAATGGTTCAAAACATTGACAGTAAGAAGAGTCAGACTTCTTGTACTTAATTCGGCATTGAGCCTTTTGTATTTAATTCCGATGCAATTTCTGTGTTTCATCGTCAATAAGAAGGTCCAAGGGATACAGCAATCCTGAAGTTAAGCATCGGAATCTATAACTAGTGTCACAGGAATGGTTCAAAGCGTAGTCGGTAAGAAGAGTCAGTCTTCTTGTAGTTAAGTCGGCATTGTGCCTTTTCTATTTCATTCCGATGCAATTTCTGTGTTTCATCGTCAATAAGAAGGTCCAAGGGATACAGTGAACCTGAAATGAACCATCGGAATCTATAACTAGTGTCACAGGAATGGTTCAAAACATAAACAGTAGGAAAAGTAAGTCTACATGTACTTAAGTCGGCATTGTGCCTTTTGTATTTAATTCCGATCCAATTTCTGTGTTTCATCGTCAATAAGACGGTCAGAGGGATACAGTAAATCTGATGTGAAGCATCGGAATCTATAACTAGTGGCACAGGAATGGTTCAAAACATAGACAGTTTGAAGAGTCAGTCTTCTTGTACTTAAGACGGCATTGTGCCTTTGTATTTAATTCCGATGCAACATCTGTGTTTCATCGTCAATAAGAAGGTCCAAGGGATACAGTAAACCTGAAATGAACGATTGGAATCCATAACTAGTGTCACAGGAATGGTTCAAATCATAGACAGTAAGAAGAGTCAGTCTTCTTGTACTTAATTCGGCATTGAGCCTTTTGTATTTAATTCTGATGCAATTTCTGTGTTTCATCGTCAATAAGAAGGTCCAAGGGATACAGTGAAACTGGAGTGAAGCATCGGAGTCTATAACTAGTGTCACAGGAATGGTTCAAAACATAGGCAGTAGGAAGAGTCAGTCTTCTAGTAGTTAAGTCGGCATTGTGCCTTTTCCATTTAATTCCGATGCAATTTCTGTGATTCATCGTCAATAAGACGGTCAGAGGGTTACAGTAAACCTGAAGTGAAGCATCGGAATCTATAACTAGTGGCACAGGAATGGTTGAAAACATAGATAGTTGGAAGAGTCAGTCTTCTTGTACTTAAGTCGGCATTGTGCCTTTTGTATTTAATTCCGATGCAATATCTGTGTTTCATGGTCAATAAGATGGTTCAAGGGATACAGTTAACCTGAAATGAACGATCGGAATCCATAACTAGTGTCACAGGAATGGTTCAAAAGCATAGACAGTAAGAAGAGTCAGTCTTCTTGTACTTAATTTGGCATTGTGTCTTTTGTATTTAATTCCGATGCAATATCTGTGTTTCATCGTCAATGAGAAGGTACAAGGGATACAGTAAACCTGGAATGAAGCATCGGAGTCTATAACTAGTGTCACAGGAATGGTTCAAAACATAGACAGTAAGAATAGTCAGTCATCTTGTACTTAATTAGGCATTGTGCCTTTTGTATTTAATTCTGATGCAATTTCTGTGTTTCATCGTCAATAAGAAGGTCAGAGGGATACAGTAAACCTGGAGTGGAGCATCAGAGTCTACAACTAGTGTCACAGGAATGGTTCAAAACATTGACAGTAAGAAGAGTCAGACTTCTTGTACTTAATTCGGCATTGAGCCTTTTGTATTTAATTCCGATGCAATTTCTGTGTTTCATCGTCAATAAGAAGGTCCAAAGGATACAGTAATCCTGAAGTTAAACATCGGAATCTATAACTAGTGTCACAGGAATGGTTCAAAACATAGTCAGTAAGAAGAGTCAGTCTTCTTGTAGTTAAGTCGGCATTGTGCCTTTTCTATTTAATTCCGATGCATTTACTGTGTTTCATCGTCAATAAGAAGGTCCAAGGGATACAGTAAGCCTGAAATGAACCATCGGAATCTATAACTAGTGTCACAGGAATGGTTCAAAACATAGACAGTAGGAAAAGTCAGTCTACATGTACTTAAGTCGGCATTGTGCCATTTGTGTTTAATTCCGATGCAATTACTGTGTTTCATCGTCAATAAGAAGGTCCAAGGGATACAGTAAACCTGGAGTGAAGCAACAGAGTCTACAACTAGTGTCACAGGAATGGTTCAAAATAATGACAGTAAGAAGAGTCAGACTACTTGTACTTAATTCGGCATTGAGCCTTTTCAATTTAATTCCGATGCAATTTCTGTGTTTCATCGTCAATAAGATGGTCCAAGGGATACAGTAATCCTGAAGTTAAGCATCGGAATCTATAACTAGTGTCACAGGAATGGTTCAAAGCATAGACAGTTGGAAGAGTCAGCCTTCTTGTACTTAATTCGGCATTTTGCATTTTGAATTTAATTCCGATGCAATATTAGTGTTTCATCGTCAATAAGAAGGTCCAAGAGATACAGTAAACCTGAAATGAACGATCGGAATCCATAACAAGTGTCACAGGAATGGTTCAAATCATAGACAGTAGGAAAAGTCGGTCTACATGTACTTATGTCGGCATTGTGCCTTTTGTATTTAGTTCCGATGCAATTTCTGTGTTTCATCGTCAATAGGAAGGTCAGAGGGATACATAAACCTGATGTGAAGCATCGGAATCTATAACTAGTGTCACAGGAATGGTTCAAAACATAGACAGTAAGAAGAGTCAGTCTTCTTGTACTTTAGTCGGCATTGTGACTTTTGTATTTAATTCCGATGCAGTTTCTGTGCTTCATCGTCAAGAAGAAGGTCAGAGGGATACAGTAATCCTGAAGTTAAGCATCGGAATCTACGACTAGTGTCACAGGAATGGTTCAAACATAGTCAGTAAGAAGAGTCAGTCCTCTTGTACTTAAGTCGGTATTGGGCCTTTTGTATTTAATTCCGATGCAATTTCTGTGTTTCATCGTCAATAAGAGGATCCAAGGGATACAGTAAACCTGAAGTGAAGCTTCGTGATCTATGACTAGTGTCACAGGAATGGTTCAAATCATAGACAGTAGGAAGAGTCAGTCTTCTTGTACTTAAGTCGGCATTGTGCCTATTGTATTTAATTCCGATGCAATTTCTGTGTTTCATCGTCAATAAGAAGGTCATAGGGATACAGTAAACCTGGAGTGAAGCATCGGAATCTATAACTAGTGTCACAGGGATGGTTCAAATCATAGACAGTAAGAAGAATCAGTCTTCTTGTACTTAAGTCGGCATTGTGCCTCTTGTATTTAATTCCGATGCAATTTCTGTGTTTCATCGTCAATAAGAAGGTCCAAGGAATACAGTAAACCTGGAGTGAAGCATCGGAATCTATAACTAGTGTCACAGGGACGGTTCTAAACATAGACATTAAGATGAGTCAGTATTCTTGTACATAAGTCGGCATTGTGCCTTTTCTATATCATTCCGATGCAATTTCTGTGTTACATCGTCAACAAGAAGGTCCAAGGGATACAGTAAACCGGAAGTGAAGCATCGGAAACTATAACTAGTGTCACAGGAATGGTTCAAAACATAGACAGTAGGAAGAGTCAGTCTTCTAGTACTTAAGTCGGCATTGTGCCTTTTCTATATCATTCCGATGCAATATCTGTGTTTCATCGTCAATAAGAAGGTCCAAGGGATACAGTAAACATGGAGTGAAGCATCAGACTCAACAACTAGTGCCACAGGAATGGTTCAAAACATTGACAGTAAGAAGAGTCAGACTTCTTGTACTTAATTCGGCTTTGAGCCTTTAGTATTTAATTCCGATGCAATTTCTGTGTTTCCTCGTCAATAAGAAGGTCCAAGGGATACAGCAATCCTGAAGTTAAGCATCGGAATCTATAACTAGTGTCACAGGAATGGTTCAAAGCATAGTCGGTAAGAAGAGTCAGTCTTCTTGTAGTTAAGTCGGCATTGTGCCTTTTGTATTTAATTCCGATGCAATTTCTGTGTTTCATCGTCAACAAGACGGTCAGAGGGATACAGTAAATCTGACGTGAAGCATCGGAATCTATAACTAGTGTCACAACAATAGTTCAAAACATAGTCAGTAAGAAGAGTCAGTTTTCTTGTACTTAAGTCTGCATTGTGCGTATTGTATTTAATTCCGATGCAATTTCTGTGTTTCATCGTCAATAAGAAGGTCCAAGGGATACAGTAGACCTGAATTGAAGCATCGGAATCTATAAGTAGTGTAACAGGAATGGTTCAAAACATAGACAGTAAGAAGAGTCAGTCTTCTTGTACTTAAGTCGGCATTGTGCCTATTGTATTTAATTCCGATGCAATTTCTGTGTTTCATCGTCAATAAGAAGGTCAGAGGGATACAGTAAACCTGAAGTGAAGCATCGGAATCTATAACTAGTCTCACAGGCATGGTTGAAAACATAGACAGTAGGAAAAGTCAGTCTACATGTACTTAAGTCGGCATTGTGCCTTTTGTATTTAATTCCGATGCAATTTCTGTGTATCATCGTCAATAAGATGGTCAGAGGGATACAGTACATCTGATGTGAAGCATCGGAATCTATAACTAGTGTCACAGGAATGGTTCAAAACATAGACAGTAGGAAGAGTCAGTCTTCTAGTACTTAAGTCGGCATTGTGCCTTTTGTATTTAATTCCGATGCAATTTCTGTGTTTCATTGTCAATAAGACGGTCAGAGGTATATAGTATACCTGAAGTGAAGCATCGGAATCTATAACTAGTGGCACAGGAATGGTTCAAAACATAGACAGTAGGAAGAGTCAGCCTTCTTGTACTTAATTCGGCATTGTGCCTTTTGTATTTAATTCCGATGCAATATCTGTGTTTCATCGTCAATAAGAAGGTCCAAGAGATACAGTAAACCTGAAATGAACGAACGGAATCCATAACAAGTGTACAGGAATGGTTCAAATCATAGACAGTAGGAAAAGTCGGTCTACATGTACTTAAGTCGGCATTGTGCCTTTTGTATTTCATTCTGATGCAATTTCTGTGTTTCATCGTCAATAGGAAGGTCAGAGGGATACATAAACCTGATGTGAAGCATCGGAATCTATAACTAGTGTCACAAGAATGGTTCAAAAGATAGACAGTAAGAAGAGTCAGTCTTCTTGTACTTAAGTCGGCATTGTGCCTTTTGTATTTAATTCCGATGCAGATTCTATGTTTCATCGTCAATAAGAAGGTCAGAGGGATACAGTAAACCTGGAGTGAAGCATCGGAATCTGTAACTAGTGTCACAGGGATGGTTCGAAACATAGACAGTAAGAAGAATCAGTCTTCTTGTACTTAAGTCGGCGTTGTGCCTATTGTGTTTAATTCCGATGCAATTTCTGTGTTTCATCGTCAATAAGAAGGTCATAGGGATACAGTAAACCTGGAGTGAAGCATCGGAATCTATAACTAGTGTCACAAGGATGGTTCAAAACATAGACAGTAAGAACAATCAGTCTGCTTGTACTTAAGTCGGCATTGTGCCTTTTGTAATTAATTCCGATACAATTTCTGTGTTTCATCGTCAATAAGATGGTCAGAGGGATACAGTAAATCTGATGTGAAGCATCGGAATCTATAACTAGTGTCACAGGAATAGTTCAAAACATAGTCAGTAAGACGAGTCAGTCTTCTTGTACTTAAGTCTGCATTGTGCCTATTGTATTTAATTCAGATGCAATTTCTGTGTTTCATCGTCAATAAGAAGGTCCAAGGGATACAGTAGACCTGAATTGTAGCATCGGAATCTATAACTAGTGTCCCAGGAATGGTTCAAAACATAGACAGTAAGAAGAGTCTGTCTTCTTGTACTTAAGTCGGCATTGTGCCTTTTGTATTTAATTCCGATGCAATTTCTGTATTTCATCGTCAATAAGAAGGTCAGAGGGATACAGTAAACCTGAAGTGAAGCATCGGAATCTATAACTAGAGTCACAGGAATGGTTCAAAACATAGACAGTAAGAAGAGTCAGTCTTCTTGCACTTAAGTCATCATTGTGCCTTTTCTATTTAATTCTGATGCAATTTCTGTGTTCATCGTCAATAAGTAGGTCCAAGGGATACAGTAAACGTGGAGTGAAGCACCGTAATCTATAACTAGTGTCACAGGTATAGTTCTAAACATAGACTATCGGAAGAGTCAGTCTTCTTGTACATTAGTCGGCATTGTGCCTTTTGTATTTAATTCCGATGCAATTTCTGTGTTTCATCGTCAATAAGAAGGTCCAAGGGATACAGTAAACCCCTGAGTGAAGCATCAGAATCTATAACTAGTGTCACAGGAATGGTTCAAAAAATAGACAGTAGGAAGAGTCAGTCTTCTAGTACTTAAGTCGGCATTGTGCCTTTTCTATTTAATTCCGATGCAATTTCTGCGTTTCATTGTCAATAAGACGGTCAGAGGTATACAGTAAACCTGAAGTGAAGCATCGGAATCTATAACTAGTGGCACAGGAATGGTTCAAAACATAGACAGTTGGAAGAGTCAGCCTTCTTGACTTAATTCGGCATTTTGCCTTTTGTATTTAATTCCGATGCAATATTTGTGTTTCATCGTCAATAAGAACGTCCAAGAGATACAGTAAACCTGAAATGAACGATCGGAATTTATAACAAGTGTCACAGGAATGGTTCAAATCATAGACAGTAGGAAAAGTCGGTCTACATGTACTTAAGTCGGCATTGTGCCTTTTGTATTTAATTCCGATGCAATTTCTGTGTTTCATCGTCAGTAAGAAGGTCCAAGGGATACAGTAAACCTGGAGTGTAGCACTGGAATCTATAACTAGTGCCACAGGAATGGTTCAAAACATAGACTGTCAGAAGAGTCAGTCTTCTTTTACTTTAGTCGGCATTGTGACTTTTGTATTTAATTCCGATGCAGTTTCTGTGTTTCATCGTCAATAAGAAGGTCAGAGGGATACAGTAATTATGAAGTTAAGCATCGGAATCTATGACTACTGTCACAGGAATGGTTCAAAACATAGACAGTAAGATGAGTCAGTATTCTTGTACATAAGTCGGTATTGTGCCTTTTGTATTTAATTCCGATGCAATTTCTGTGTTTCTTCGTCAATAAGAGGATCCAAGGGTTACAGTAAACCTGAAGTGAAGCATCGGAATCTATGACTAGTGTCATAGGAATGGTTCAAAACATAGACAGTAGGAAGAGTCAGTCTTCTTGTACTTAAGTCGGCATTGTGCCTATTGTATTTAATTCCGATGCAATTTCTGTGTTTCATCGTCAATAAGAAGCTCATAGGGATACAGTAAACCTGGAGTGAAGCATCGGAATCTATAACTAGTGTCACAGGGGTGGTTCAAAACATAGACAGTAAGAAGAATCAGTCTTCTTGTACTTAAGTCGGCATTGTGCCTCTTGTATTTAATTCCGATGCAATTTCTGTGTTTCATCGTCAATAAGAAGGTCATAGGGAGACAGTAAACATGGAGTGAAGCATCGGAATCTATAACTAGTGTCACAGGAATGGTTCAAAACATAGACAGTAAGAAGAATCAGTCTTCTTGTACTTAAATCGGCATTCTGCCTATTGTATTTAATTCCGAAGCAATTTCTGTGTTTCATCGTCAATAAGAAGGTCATAGGGAGACAGTAAACCTGGAGTGAAGCATCGGAATCTATAACTAGTGGCACAGGAATGGTTCAAAACATAGACATTTGGAAGAGTCAGCCTTCTTGTACTTAATTCGGCATTGTGCCTTTTGTATTTAATTCCGATGCAATATCTGTGTTTCATCGTGAATAAGAAGGTCCAAGAGATACAGTAAACCTGAAATGAACGATCGGAATTCATAACAAGTGTCACAGGAATGGTTCAAATCACAGACAGTAGGAAAAGTCGGTCTACATGTACTTAAGTCGGCATTGTGCCTTTTGTATTTAATTCCGATGCAATTTCTGTGTTTCATCGTCAATAGGAAGGTCAGAGGGATACATAAACCTGATGTGAAGCATCGGAATCTATAACTAGTGTCACAGGAATGGTTTAAAAGATAGACAGTATGAAGAGTCAGTCTTCTTGTACTTAAGTCGGCATTGTGCCTTTTGTACTTATTTCCGATGCAATTTCTGTGTTTCATCGTCAGTAAGAAGTCCAAGGGATACAGTAAACCTGGAGTGTAGCACTGGAATCTATAACTAGTGCCACAGGAATGGTTCAAATCATAGACAGTAAGAAGAATCAGTCTTCTTGTACTTAAGTCGGCATTGTGCCTATTGTATTTAATTCCGATGCAATTTCTGTGTTTCATCGTCAATAAGAAGGTCATAGGGAGACAGTAAACCTGGAGTGAAGCATCGGAATCTATAACTAGTGTCACAGGGATGGTTCAAAACATAGACAGTAAGAAGAATCAGTCTTCTTGTACTTAAGTCAGCATTGTGCCTTTTGTATTTAATTCCGATGCAATTTCTGTGTTTCATCGTCAATAAGAAGGTCCAAGGGATACAGTAAACCTGGAGTGAAGCATCGGAATCTATAACTAGTGTCACTGGAATGGTTCAAAACATAGACAGTAGGAATAGTCAGTCTACATGTACATAAGTCGGCATTGTGCCTTTTGTATTTAATTCCGAAGCAATTTCTGTGTTTCATCGTCAATAGGAAGGTCAGAGGGATACATAAACCTGCTGTGAAGCATCGGAATCCATAACTAGTGTCACAGGAATGGTTCAAAACATAGACAGTAAGAAGAGTCAGTCTTCTTGTACCTAAGTCGGCATTGTGCCTTTTGTATTTATTTCCGATGCAGTTTCTGTGTTTCATCGTCACTAAGAAGGTCCAAGGCATACAGTAAACCTGGAGTGTAGCACCGGAATCTATAACTAGTGCCACAGGAATGGTTCAGTACATAGACTGTCAGAAGAGTCAGTTTTCTTGTACTTTAGTCGGCATTGTGCCTTTTGTATTTAATTCCGATGCAATTTCTGTGTTTCATCGTCTATAAGAAGGTCAGAGGGATACAGTAATCCTGAAGTGAAGCATCGGAATCTATGACTAGTGTCACAGGAATGGTTCAAAACATAGTCAGTAAGAAGGGTCAGTCTTCTTTTACTTAAGTCGGCATTGTGCATTTGTATTTAATTCCGATGCAATTTCTGTGTTTCATCGTCAATAAGAAGGTCCAAGGGCGACAGTTAACCTGGAGTGATCATCGGAGTCTATAACTAGTGTCACAGGAATGGTTCAAAACATAGTCAGTAAGAAGAGTCAGTCTTCTTGTACTTAAATCGGCATTGTGCTCATTGTATTTAATTCCGATGCAATTTCTGTGTTTCATAGTCAATAAGAACGTCCAAGGGATACAGTAAACCTGGAGTGAAGCATCGGAATCTATAACTAGTGTCACAGGGACGGTTCAAGACATAGACAGTAAGATGAGTCAGTATTCTTGTACTTATGTCGGCATTGTGCCTTTTCTGTTTAATTCCGACGCAAATTCTGTGTTTCATCGTCAATAAGAAGGTCCAAGGGATACAGTAAACCTGAAGTGAAGCATCGGAATCTATAACTAGTGTCACAGGAATGGTTCAAAACATAGTCAGTAAACATGAGTCAGTCTTCTTGTACTTAAGTCATCATTGTGTATTTTCTATTTAATTCTGATGCAATTTCTGTGTTTCATCGTCAATAAGTAGGTTCAAGGGATACAGTAAACCGGAGTGAAGCATCGGAATCTATATCTAGTGTCACAGGAATGGTTCAAATCACAGACAGTAAGAAGAGTCAGACATCTTTTACTTAAGCCGGTATTGTGCCTTTTGAATTTAATTCCGATTCAACTTCTGTGTTTCACCGTCAATAAAAAGGGCCAAGGGATACAGTAAACCTGGCGTGAAGCATCGGAGTCTATAACTAGTGTCACAGGGACGGTTCAAAACATAGACAGTAAGATGAGTCAGTATTCTTGTACTTAAGTCGGCATTATGCCTTTTCTATTTAATTCCGATGCAATTTCTATGTTTCATCGTCAATAAGAAGGTCCAAGGGATAGAGTAAACCTGAAGAGAAGCATCTGAATCTATAACTAGTGTCACAGGAATGGTTCAAACCATAGACAGTAGGAAGAGTCAGGCTTCTTGTACTTAAGTCGGAATTGTGCCCATTGTATTTAATTCCGATGCAATTTCTGTGTTTCATCGTCAATAAGAAGGTCCAAGGGATACAGTAAACCAGGAGTGAAGCATCGGAATATATAACTAGTGTCCCAGGGATGGTTCAAAGCATAGACAGTAAGAGGAGTCAGTCTTCTTGTACTTAAGTCGGCATTGTGCCTTTTGTATTTAATTCCGATGCAATTTCTGTGTTTCATCGTCCATAAGAAGGTCAGAGGGATACAGTAATCCTTTAGCGAAGAATCGGAATCTATGACTAGTGTCACAGGAATGTTTCAAAACATTGTCAGTAAGAAGAGTCAGTCTTCTTGTACTTAAGTCGGTATTGTGCCTTTTGTATTTAATTCCGATGCAATATCTGTGTTTCATCGTCAATAAGAAGGTCCAGGGGAAACAGTAAACCTGAAGTGAATCATCGGAATCTATAACTAGTGTCACAGGAATGGTTCAAGTCATGGTCTGTATGAAGAGTCAGTCTTCTTGTACTTAAGTCATCATTGTGCCTTTTCTATTTAATTCTGATGCAATATCTGTGTTTCATCGTCAATATGAAGGTCCAAGGGATACAGTAAACCTGGAGTGAAGCATCGGAGTCTATAACTAGTGTCACAGGAATGGTTCAAAACATAGACAGAAAGAAGAGTCAGACTTCTGTTACTTAAGTCGGCATTGTGCCTTTTGTATTTAATTCCGATCCTATTTCTGTGTTTCATCGTCAATAAGAAGGTCCAAGGGATACAGTAAACCTGGAGTGAAGCATCGGAGTCTATAACTAGTGTCATAGGAATGGTTCAAAACATAGACAGTAAGAAGAGTCAGACTTCTTTTACTTAAGTCGGCATTGTGCCATTTCTATTTAATTCCGATGCAATTTCTGTGTTTCATCGTCAATAAGAAGGTCCAAGAGATACAGTAAACCTGAAGTGAAGCATCGGAATAGAAAACTAGTGTCACAGGAATGGTTCAAAACATAGACAGTGGGAGGAGTCAGTCTTCCTGTACTTAAGTCGGTATTGTGCCTTTTCTATTTCATTCCGATGCAATTTCTGTGTTTCATCGTCAATAAGAAGGACAGAGTGATACAGTAAACCTGAAGTGAAGCATCGGAATCTATAACTAGTGTCACAGGAATGGTTCAAAACATAGAGAGTTGGAAGATTCAGTCTTCTTGTACTTAAGTCGGCATTGTGCCTTTTCTATTCAATTCCGATGCAATTTCTGTGTTTCATCGTCAATAGGACGGTCAGAGGGATACAGTAAACCTGAAGTGAAGCATCGGAATCTATGACTAGTGTCACAGGCATGGTTCAAAACATAGACAGTAGGAGGAGTCGGTCTTCTTGTACTTAAGTCGACATTGTGCCTTTTGTATTTAATTCCGATGCAATTTCTGTGTTTCATCGTCAATAAGAAGGTCAGAGGGATACAGTAATCCTGGAGTGAAGCATCGGAATCTATGACTATTGTCACAGGAATGGTTCAAAGCATCGTCAGTAAGAAGAGTCAGACTTCTTTTACTTAAGTCGTCATTGTGCATTTGTATTTAATTCCGATGCAATTTCTGTGTTTCATCGTCAATAAGAAGGTCCAAGGAATACAGTAAACCTGGATTGAAGCATCGGAATCTATAACTAGTGTCACAGGAATGGTTCAAAACATAGTCAGTAAAAATGAGCCAGTCTTCTTGTACTTAAGTCATCATTGTGTATTTTCTATTTAATTCTGATGCAATTTCTGTGTCTCATCGTGAATAAGAAGGTTCAAGGGATACAGTAAACCTGGATGGAAGCATCGGAATCTATAACTAGTGTCACAGGAATGGTTCAAATCACAGACAGTAAGAAGAGTCAGACTTCTTTTACTTAAGCCGGTATTGTGCCTTTTGAATTTAATTCCGATTCAACTTCTGTGCTTCACCGTCAATAAGAAGGTCAGAGGGATACAGTAATCCTGAAGTGAAGCATCGGAATCTATGACTATTGTCACAGGAATGGTTCAAAGCATCGTCAGTAAGAAGAGTCAGACTTCTTTTACTTAAGTCGGCATTGTGCATTTGTATTTAATTCCGATGCAATTTCTGTGTTTCATCGTCAATAAGAAGGTCCAAGGGATACAGTAAACCTGGAGTGAAGCATCGGAGTCTATAACTAGTGTCATAGGAATGGTTCAAAACATAGACAGTAAGAAGAGTCAGTCTTCTTGTACTTAGTTCGGCATTGTGCCTTTTGTATTTAATTCCGATGCAATTTGTGAGTTCCATCGTCAATAAGAACGTCAGAGGGATACAGTAAACCTGATGTGAAGCATCGGAATTTATAACTAGTGTCACAGGAATGGTTCAAATCATAGACAGTAGGAAGAGTCAGTCTTCTTGTACTTAAGTCGGCATTTTGCCTTTTGTATTTAATTCCAATGCAATTTCTGTGTTTCATCGTCAACAAGAAGGTCAGAGGGATACAGTAATCCTAAAGTGAAGCATCGGAATCTATAACTAGTGTCACAGGAATGATTCAAATCATAGTCAGTAAGAAGAGTCAGTCTTCTTGTACTTAAGACATCATTGTGCCTTTTCTATTTAATTCTAATGCAATTTCTGTGTTTCATCGTCAATAAGAAGGTCCAAGGGATACAGTAAACCTGGAGTGAAGCATCGGAATCTATAACTAGTGTCACAGGAATGGTTCAAATCATAGTCAGTAAGAAGAGTCAGTCTACTTGTACTTAAGTCGGCATTGTGCTTTTTGTATTTAATTCCGATGCAATTTCTGTCTTTCATCGTCAATAAGAAGGTCCAAGAGATACAGTAAACCTGGAGTGAAGCATCGGAATCTATAACTAGTGTCACAGGGACGGTTCAAAACATAGACAGTAAGATGAGTCAGTATTCTTGTACTTAAGTCGGCATTATGCCTTTTCTATTTAATTCCGATGCAATTTCTATGTTTCATCGTCAATAAGAAGGTCCAAGGGATACAGTAAACCTGAAGAGAAGCATCTGAATCTATAACTAGTGTCACAGGAATGGTTCAAAACATAAACAGTAGGAAGAGTCAGGCTTCTTGTACTTAAGTCGGAATTGTGCCTATTGTATTTAATTCCGATGCAATTTCTGAGTTTCATCGTCAGTAAGAAGGTCCAAGGGATACAGTAAACCAGGAGTGAAGCATCGGAATATATAACTAGTGTCACAGGAATGGTTCAAAACATAAACAGTAGGAAGAGTCAGGCTTCTTGTACTTAAGTCGGAATTGTGCCTATTGTATTTAATTCCGATGCAATTTCTGAGTTTCATCGTCAGTAAGAAGGTCCAAGGGATACAGTAAACCAGGAGTGAAGCATCGGAATATATAACTAGTGTCCCAGGGATGGTTCAAAACATAGACAGTAAGAAGAGTCAGTCTTCTTGTACTTAAGTCGGCATTGTGAATTTTGTATTTAATTCCGATGCAATATCTGTGTTTCATCGTCAATAAGAAGGTCCAAGGGATACAGTAAACCTGAAGTGAATCATCGGAATCTATAACTAGTGTCACAGGAATGGTTCAAGTCATGGTCTGTATGAAGAGTCAGTCTACATGTACTTAAGTCATCATTGTGCCTTTTCTATTTAATTCTGATGCAATATCTGTGTTTCATCGTCAATATGAAGGTCCAAGGGATACAGTAAACCTGGAGTGAAGCATCGGAGTCTATAACTAGTGTCACAGGAATGGTTCAAAACATAGACAGAAAGAAGAGTCAGACTTCTTTTACTTAAGTCGGCATAGTGCCTTTTGTATTTAATTCCGATCCTATTTCTGTGTTTCATCGTCAATAAGAAGGTCCAAGGGATACAGTAAACCTGTAGTGAAGCATCGGAGTCTATAACTAGTGTCATAGGAATGGTTCAAAACATAGACAGTAAGAAGAGTCAGACTTCTTTTACTTAAGTCGGCATTGTGCCATTTCTATTTAATTCCGATGCAATTTCTGTGTTTCATCGTCAATAAGAAGGTCCAAGGGATACAGTAAACCTGAAGTGAAGCATCGGAATAAAAAACTAGTGTCACAGGAATGGTTCAAAACATAGACAGTGGGACGAGTCAGTCTTCTTGTACTTAAGTCGGTATTGTGCCTTTTCTATTTCATTCCGATGCAATTTCTGTGTTTCATCGTCAATAAGAAGGACAGAGGGATACAGTAAACCTGAAGTGAAGCATCGGAATCTATAACTAGTGTCACAGGAATGGTTCAAAGCATAGAGATTTGGAAGATTCAGTCTTCTTGTACTTAAGTCGGCATTGTGCCTTTTCTATTTAATTCCGATGCAACTTCTGTGTTTCATCGTCAATAAGACGGTCAGAGGGATACAGTAAACCTGAAGTGAAGCATCGGAATCTATAACTAGTATCACAGGAATGGTTCAAAACATAGACAGTAAGAAGTGTCAGTCTTGTTGAACTTCAGTCAGCATTGAGTCTTTTTATTTAATTCCGATGCAATTTCTGTGTTTCATCGGCAATAAGAAGGTCATAGGTATACAGTAAACCTGAAGTGAAGCATCGGAATCTATGACTAGTGTCACAGGCATGGTTCAAAACATAGACAGTAGGAAGAGTCAGTCTTCTTGTACTTAAGTCGACATTGTGCCTTTTGTATTTAATTCCGATGCAATTTCTGTGTTTCATCGTCAATAAGAAGGTCAGAGGGATACAGTAATCCTGAAGTGAAGCATCATAATCTATGACTATTGTCACAGGAATGGTTCAAAGCATCGTCAGAAAGAAGAGTCAGACTTCTTTTACTTAAGTCGGCATTGTGCATTTGTATTTAATTCCGATGCAATTTCTGTGTTTCATCGTCAATAAGAAGGTCCAAGGGATACAGTAAACCTGGAGTGAAGCATCGGAATCTATAACTAGTGTCACAGGGACGGTTCAAAACATAGACAGTAAGATGAGTCAGTATTCTTGTACTTAAGTCGGCATTATGCCTTTTCTATTTAATTCCGATGCAATTTCTATGCTTCATCATCAATAAGAAGGTCCAAGGGATACAGTAAACCAGGAGTGAAGCATCGGAATATATAACTAGTGTCCCAGGGATGGTTCAAAACATAGACAGTAAGAGGAGTCAGTCTTCTTGTACTTAAGTCGGCATTGTGCCTTTTGTATTTAATTCCGATGCAATTTCTGTGTTTCATCGTCAATAAGAAGGTCAGAGGGATACAGTAATCCTTTAGCGAAGAATCGGAATCTATGACTAGTGTCACAGGAATGGTTCAAAACATTGTCAGTAAGAAGAGTCAGTCTTCTTGTACTTAAGTCGGTATTGTGCCTTTTGTATTTAATTCCGATGCAATATCTGTGTTTCATCGTCAATAAGAAGGTCCAGGGGAAACAGTAAACCTGAAGTGAATCATCGGAATCTATAACTAGTGTCACAGGAATGGTTCAAGTCATGGTCTGTATGAAGAGTCAGTCTTCTTGTACTTAAGTCATCATTGTGCCTTTTCTATTTAATTCTGATGCAATATCTGTGTTTCATCGTCAATATGAAGGTCCAGGGGATACAGTAAACCTGGAGTGAAGCATCGGAGTCTATAACTAGTGTCACAGGAATGGTTCAAAACATAGACAGAAAGAAGAGTCAGACTTCTTTTACTTAAGTCGGCATTGTGCCTTTTGTATTTAATTCCGATCCTATTTCTGTGTTTCATCGTCAATAAGAAGGTCCAAGGGATACAGTAAACCTGGAGTGAAGCATCGGAGTCTATAACTAGTGTCATAAAAATGGTTCAAAACATAGACAGTAAAAAGAGTCAGACTTCTTTTACTTAAGTCGGCATTGTGCCATTTCTATTTAATTCCGATGCAATTTCTGTGTTTCATCGTCAATAAGAATGTCCAAGAGATACAGTAAACCTGAAGTGAAGCATCGGAATAAAAAACTAGTGTCACAGGAATGGTTCAAAACATAGACAGTGGGACGAGTCAGTCTTCTTGTACTTAAGTCGGTATTGTGCCTTTTCTATTTCATTCCGATGCAATTTCTGTGTTTCATCGTCAATAAGAAGGACAGAGTGATACAGTAAACTTGAAGTGAAGCATCGGTATCTATAACTAGTGTCTCAGGAATGGTTCAAAACATAGAGAGTTGGAAGATTCAGTCTTCTTGTACTTAAGTCGGCATTGTGCCTTTTCTATTCAATTCCGATGCAATTTCTGTGTTTCATCGTCAATAAGACGGTCAGAGGGATACAGTAAACCTGAAGTGAAGCATCGGAATCTATGACTAGTGTCACAGGCATGGTTCAAAACATAGACAGTAGGAAGAGTCAGTCTTCTTGTACTTAAGTCGACATTGTGCCTTTTGTATCTAATTCCGATGCAATTTCTGTGTTTCATCGTCAATAAGAAGGTCAGAGGGATACAGTAATCCTGGAGTGAAGCATCGGAATCTATGACTATTGTCACAGGAATGGTTCAAAGCATCGTCAGTAAGAAGAGTCGGACTTCTTTTACTTAAGTCGGCATTGTGCATTTGTATTTAATTCCGATGCAATTTCTGTGTTTCATCGTCAATAAGAAGGTCCAAGGGATACAGTAAACCTGGAGTGAAGCATCGGAATCTATAACTAGTGTCACAGGAATGGTTCAAAACATAGTCAGTAAAAATGAGTCAGTCTTCTTGTACTTAAGTCATCATTGTGTATTTTCTATTTAATTCTGATGCAATTTCTGTGTTTCATCGTGAATAAGAAGGTTCAAGGGATACAGTAAACCTGGAGTGAAGCATCGGAATCTATAACTAGTGTCACAGGAATGGTTCAAATCACAGACAGTAAGAAGAGCCAGACTTCTTTTACTTAAGCCGGTATTGTGCCTTTTGAATTTAATTCCGATTCAACTTCTGTGCTTCACCGTCAATAAAAAGGGCCAAGGGATACAGTAAACCTTTCGTGAAGCATCGGAGTCTATAACTAGTGTCACAGGAATGGTTCAAGATATAGACAGTAAGAAGAGTCAGTCTTCTTGTACTTAGTTCGGCATTGTGCCTTTTGTATTTAATTCCGATGCAATTTGTGAGTTTCATCGTCAATAAGAACGTCAGAGGGATACAGTAAACCTGATGTGAAGCATCGGAATTTATAACTAGTGTCACAGGAATGGTTCAAATCATAGACAGTAGGAAGAGTCAGTCTTCTTGTACTTAAGTCGGCATTTTGCCTTTTGTATTTAATTCCAATGCAATTTCTGTGTTTCATCGTCAACAAGAAGGTCAGAGGGATACAGTTATCCTGAAGTGAATCATTGGAATCTATGACTGGTGTCACAGGAATGGTGAAAAATCATAGTCAGTAAGAAGAGTCAGTCTTCTTGTACTTAAATCGGCATTGTGCTCATTGTATATAATTCCGATGCAATTTCTATGTTTCATCGTCAATAAGAAGGTCCAAGGGATACAGTAAACCTGAAGTGAAGCATCGGAATCTATAACTAGTGTCACAGGAATGGTTCAAATCATAGTCAGTAAGAAGAGTCAGTCTTCTTGTACTTAAGACATCATTGTGCCTTTTCTATTTAATTGTAATGCAATTTCTGTGTTTCATCGTCAATAAGAAGGTCCGAGGGATACAGTAAACCTGGAGTGAAGCATCGGAATGTATAACTAGTGTCACAGGAATGGTTCAAATCATAGTCAGTAAGAAGAGTTAGACTTCTATTACGTAAATCGGCATTGTGCCTTTTCTATTTAATTCCGATGCAATTTTTGTGTTTCGTCGTCAATAAGACGGTCAGAGGGATACAGTAAACCTAAAGTGAAGCATCGGAATCTATAACTAGTGTCACAGGAATGGTTCAAATCATAGTCAGTAAGAAGAGTCAGTCTACTTGTACTTAAGTCGGCATTGTGCTTTTTGTATTTAATTCCGATGCAATTTATGTCTTTCATCGTCAATAAGAAGGTCCAAGGGATACAGTAAACCTGGAGTTGAGCATCGGAATCTATAACTAGTGTCACAGGAACGGTTCAAAACATAGACAGTAAGATGAGTCAGTATTCTTGTACTTAAGTCGGCATTATGCCTTTTCTATTTAATTCCGATGCAATATCTATGTTTCATCGTCAATAAGAAGGTCCAAGGGATACAGTAAACCTGAAGAGAAGCATCTGAATCTATAACTAGTGTCACAGGAATGGTTCAAAACATAAACAGTAGGAAGAGTCAGGCTTCTTGTACTTAAGTCGGAATTGTGCCCATTGTAATTAATTCCGATGCAATTCTGTGTTTCATCGTCAATAAGAAGGTCCAAGGGATACAGTAAACCAGGAGTGAAGCATCGGAATATATAACTAGTGTCCCAGGGATGGTTCAAAACATAGACAGTAAGAGGAGTCAGTCTTCTTGTACTTAAGTCGGCATTGTGCCTTTTGTATTTAATTCCGATGCAATTTCTGTGTTTCATCGTCAATAAGAAGGTCAGAGGGATACAGTAATCCTTTAGCGAAGAATCGGAATCTATGACTAGTGTCACAGGAATGGTTCAAAACATTGTCAGTAAGAAGAGTCAGTCTTCTTGTACTTAAGTCGGTATTGTGCCTTTTGTATTTAATTCCGATGCAATATCTGTGGTTCATCGTCAATAAGAAGGTCCAGGGGAAACAGTAAACCTGAAGTGAATCATCGGAATCTATAACTAGTGTCACAGGAATGGTTCAAGTCATGGTCTGTATGAAGAGTCAGTCTTGTTGTACTTAAGTCATCATTGTGCCTTTTCTATTTAATTCTGATGCAATATCTGTGTTTCATCGTCAATATGAAGGTCCAAGGGATACAGTAAACCTGGAGTGAAGCATCGGAGTCTATAACTAGTGTCACAGGAATGGTTCAAAACATAGACAGAAAGAAGAGTCAGACTTCTTTTCCTTAAGTCGGCATTGTGCCTTTTGTATTTAATTCCGATCCTATTTCTGTGTTTCATCGTCAATAAGAAGGTCCAAGGGTTACAGTAAACCTGGAGTGAAGCATCGGAGTCTATAACTAGTGTCATAGGAATGGTTCAAAACATAGACAGTAAGAAGAGTCAGACTTCTTTTACTTAAGTCGGCATTGTGCCATTTCTATTTAATTCCGATGCAATTTCTGTGATTCATCGTCAATAAGAAGGTCCAAGAGATACAGTAAACCTGAAGTGAAGCATCGGAATAAAAAACTAGTGTCACAGGAATGGTTCAAAACATAGACAGTGGGACGAGTCAGTCTTCTTGTACTTAAGTCGGTATTGTGCCTTTTCTATTTCATTCCGATGCAATTTCTGTGTTTCATCGTCAATAAGAAGGACAGAGTGATACAGTAAACTTGAAGTGAAGCATCGGTATCTATAACTAGTGTCTCAGGAATGGTTCAAAACATAGAGAGTTGGAAGATTCAGTCTTCTTGTACTTAAGTCGGCATTGTGCCTTTTCTATTCAATTCCGATGCAATTTCTGTGTTTCATCGTCAATAAGACGGTCAGAGGGATACAGTAAACCTGAAGTGAAGCATCGGAATCTATGACTAGTGTCACAGGCATGGTTCAAAACATAGACAGTAGGAAGAGTCAGTCTTCTTGTACTTAAGTCGACATTGTGCCTTTTGTATCTAATTCCGATGCAATTTCTGTGTTTCATCGTCAATAAGAAGGTCAGAGGGATACAGTAATCCTGGAGTGAAGCATCGGAATCTATGACTATTGTCACAGGAATGGTTCAAAGCATCGTCAGTAAGAAGAGTCGGACTTCTTTTACTTAAGTCGGCATTGTGCATTTGTATTTAATTCCGATGCCATTTCTGTGTTTCATCGTCAATAAGAAGGTCCAAGGGATACAGTAAACCTGGAGTGAAGCATCGGAATCTATAACTAGTGTCACAGGAATGGTTCAAAACATAGTCAGTAAAAATGAGTCAGTCTTCTTGTACTTAAGTCATCATTGTGTATTTTCTATTTAATTCTGATGCAATTTCTGTGTTTCATCGTGAATAAGAAGGTTCAAGGGATACAGTAAACCTGGAGTGAAGCATCGGAATCTATAACTAGTGTCGCAGGAATGGTTCAAATGACAGACAGTAAGAAGAGCCAGACTTCTTTTACTTAAGCCGGTATTGTGCCTTTTGAATTTAATTCCGATTCAATTTTTGTGTTTCATCGTCAATAAAAAGGGCCAAGGGATACAGTAAACCTGGCGTGAAGCATCGGAGTCTATAACTAGTGTCACAGGAATGGTTCAAGATATAGACAGTAAGAAGAGTCAGTCTTCTTGTACTTAGTTCGGCATTGTGCCTTTTGTATTTAATTCCGATGCAATTTGTGAGTTTCATCGTCAATAAGAACGTCAGAGGGATACAGTAAACCTGATGTGAAGCATCGGAATTTATAACTAGTGTCACAGGAATGGTTCAAATCATAGACAGTAGGAAGAGTCAGTCTTCTTGTACTTAAGTCGGCATTTTGCGTTTTGTATTTAATTCCAATGCAATTTCTGTGTTTCATCGTCAACAAGAAGGTCAGAGGGATACAGTTATCCTGAAGTGAATCATTGGAATCTATGACTGGTGTCACAGGAATGGTGAAAAATCATAGTCAGTAAGAAGAGTCAGTCTTCTTGTACTTAAATCGGCATTGTGCTCATTGTATATAATTCCGATGCAATTTCTATGTTTCATCGTCAATAAGAAGGTCCAAGGGATACAGTAAACCTGAAGTGAAGCATCGGAATCTATAACTAGTGTCACAGGAATGGTTCAAATCATAGTCAGTAAGAAGAGTCAGTCTTCTTGTACTTAAGACATCATTGAGCCTTTTCTATTTAATTGTAATGCAATTTCTGTGTTTCATCGTCAATAAGAAGGTCCGAGGGATACAGTAAACCTGGAGTGAAGCATCGGAATGTATAACTAGTGTCACAGGAATGGTTCAAATCATAGTCAGTAAGAAGAGTTAGACTTCTATTACGTAAATCGGCATTGTGCCTTTTCTATTTAATTCCGATGCAATTTTTGTGTTTCGTCGTCAATAAGACGGTCAGAGGGATACAGTAAACCTAAAGTGAAGCATCGGAATCTATAACTAGTGTCACAGGAATGGTTCAAAACATAAACAGTAGGAAGAGTCAGGCTTCTTGTACTTAAGTCGGAATTGTGCCTATTGTATTTAATTCCGATGCAATTTCTGTGTTTCATCGTCAGTAAGAAGGTCCAAGGGATACAGTAAACCAGGAGTGAAGCATCGGAATATATAACTAGTGTCCCAGGGATGGTTCAAAACATAGACAGTAAGAAGAGTCAGTCTTCTTGTACTTAAGTCGGCATTGTGAATTTTGTATTTAATTCCGATGCAATTTCTGTGTTTCATCGTCAATAAGAAGGTCAGAGGGATACAGTAATCCTTCAGCGAAGAATCGGAATCTATGACTAGTGTCACAGGAATGGTTCAAAACATTGTCAGTAAGAAGAGTGAGTCTTCTTGTACTTAAGTCGGTAATGTGCCTTTTGTATTTAATTCCGATGCAATATCTGTGTTTCATCGTCAATAAGAAGGTCCAAGGGATACAGTAAACCTGAAGTGAATCATCGGAATCTATAACTAGTGTCACAGGAATGGTTCAAGTCATGGTCTGTATGAAGAGTCAGTCTACTTGTACTTAAGTCATCAATGTGCCTTTTCTATTTAATTCTGATGCAATATCTGTGTTTCATCGTCAATATGAAGGTCCAAGGGATACAGTAAACCTGGAGTGAAGCATCGGAGTCTATAACTAGTGTCACAGGAATGGTTCAAAACATAGACAGAAAGAAGAGTCAGACTTCTTTTACTTAAGTCGGCATAGTGCCTTTTGTATTTAATTCCGATCCTATTTCTGTGTTTCATCGTCAATAAGAAGGTCCAAGGGATACAGTAAACCTGGAGTGAAGCATCGGAGTCTATAACTAGTGTCATAGGAATGGTTCAAAAC
Organism: Schistocerca piceifrons; assembly: GCF_021461385.2. NCBI lineage: Eukaryota > Metazoa > Arthropoda > Insecta > Orthoptera > Acrididae > Schistocerca > Schistocerca piceifrons. Next base: position 8,177,923 of record NC_060140.1, read on the forward strand.
ATAGACAGTAAGAAGAGTCAGACTTCTTTTACTTAAGTCGGCATTGTGCCATTTCTATTTAATTCCGATGCAATTTCTGTGTTTCATCGTCAATAAGAAGGTCCAAGGGATACAGTAAACCTGAAGTGAAGCATCGGAATCTATAACTAGTGTCACAGGAATGGTTCAAAGCATAGAGATTTGGAAGATTCAGTCTTCTTGTACTTAAGTCGGCATTGTGCCTTTTCTATTTAATTCCGATGCAACTTCTGTGTTTCATCTTCAATAAGACGGTCAGAGGGATACAGTAAACCTGAAGTGAAGCATCGGAATCTATAACTAGTATCACAGAAATGGTTCAAAACATAGACAGTAAGGAGTGTCAGTCTTGTTGAACTTCAGTCAGCATTGAGTCTTTTTATTTAATTCCGATGCAATTTCTGTGTTTCATCGTCAATAAGAAGGTCATAGGTATACAGTAAACCTGATGTGAAACATCGGAATCTATGACTAGTGTCACAGGCATGGTTCAAAACATAGACAGTAGGAAGAGTCAGTCTTCTTGTACTTAGGTCGACATTGTGCCTTTTGTATTTAATTCCGATGCAATTTCTGTGTTTCATCGTCAATAAGAAGGACAGAGGGATACAGTAATCCTGAAGTGAAGCATCGGAATCTATGACTATTGTCACAGGAATGGTTCAAAGCATCGTCAGTAAGAAGAGTCAGACTTCTTTTACTTAAGTCGGCATTGTGCATTTGTATTTAATTCCGATGCAATTTCTGTGTTTCATCGTCAATAAGAAGGTCCAAGGGAGACAGTTAACCTGGAGTGATCATCGGAGTCTATAACTAGTGTCACAGGAATGGTTCAAAACATAGTCAGTAAGAAGAGTTAGTCTTCTTGTACTTAATTCGGCATTGTGCTCATTGTATTTAATTCCGATGCAATTTCTGTGTTTCATAGTCAATAAGAGGGTCCAAGGGATTCAGTAAACCTGGAGTGAAGCATCGAAATCTATAACCAGTGTCACAGGGACGGTTCAAAACATAGACAGTAAGATGAGTCAGTATTCTTGTACTTAAGTCGGCATTGTGCCTTTTCTGTTTAATTCCGATGCAAATTCTGTGTTTCATCGTCAATAAGAAGGTCCAAGGGATACAGTAAACCTGAAGTGAAGCATCGGAATCTATAACTAGTGTCACAGGAATGGTTCAAAACATAGTCAGTAAAAATGAGTCAGTCTTCTTGTACTTCAGTCATCATTGTGCATTTTCTATTTAATTCTGATGCAATTTCTGTGTTTCATCGTCAATAAGAAGGTTCAAGGGATACAGTAAACCAGGAGTGAAGCATCGGAATCTATAAGTACTGTCACAGGAATGGTTCAAATCACAGACAGTAAGAAGAGTCAGACTTCTTTTACTTAAGCCGGTATTGTGCCTTTTGAATTTAATTCCGATTCAATTTTTGTGTTTCATCGTCAATAAAAAGGGCCAAGGGATACAGTTAACCTGGCGTGAAGCATCGGAGTCTAAAACTAGTGTCACTGGAATGGTTCAAGACATAGAGAGAAAGAAGAGTCAGTCTTCTTGTACTTAGTTCGGCATTGTGCCTTTTGTATTTAATTCCGATACAATTTCTGAGTTTCATCGTCAATAAGAACGTCAGAGGGATACAGTAAACCTGAAGTGAAGCATCGGAATCTATAACTAGTGTCACAGGAATGGTTCAAAGCATAGATATTTGGAAGATTCAGTCTTCTTGTACTTAAGTCGGCATTGTGCCTTTTCTATTTAATTCCGATGCAACTTCTGTGTTTCATCTTCAATAAGACGGTCAGAGGGATACAGTAAACCTGAAGTGAAGCATCGGAATCTATAACTAGTATCACAGGAATGGTTCAAAACATAGACAGTAAGGAGTGTCAGTCTTGTTGAACTTCAGTCAGCATTGAGTCTTTTTATTTAATTCCGATGCAATATCTGTGTTTCATCGTCAATAAGAAGGTCATAGGTATACAGTAAACCTGATGTGAAGCATGGGAATCTATGACTAGTGTCACAGGCATGGTTCAAAACATAGACAGTAGGAAGAGTCAGTCTTCTTGTACTTAGGTCGACATTGTGCCTTTTGTATTTAATTCCGATGCAATTTCTGTGTTTCATCGTCAATAAGAAGGTCAGAGGGATACAGTAATCCTGAAGTGAAGCATCGGAATCTATGACTATTGTCACAGGAATGGTTCAAAGCATCGTCAGTAAGAAGAGTCAGACTTCTTTTACTTAAGTCGGCATTGTGCATTTGTATTTAATTCCGATGCAATTTCTGTGTTTCATCGTCAATAAGAAGGTCCAAGGGAGACAGTTAACCTGGAGTGATCATCGGAGTCTATAACTAGTGTCACAGGAATGGTTCAAAACATAGTCAGTAAGAAGAGTCAGTCTTCTTGTACTTAATTCGGCATTGTGCTCATTGTATTTAATTCCGATGCAATTTCTGTGTTTCATAGTCAATAAGAAGGTCCAAGGGATTCAGTAAACCTGGAGTGAAGCATCGAAATCTATAACCAGTGTCACAGGGACGGTTCAAAACATAGACAGTAAGATGAGTCAGTATTCTTGTACTTAAGTCGGCATTGTGCCTTTTCTGTTTAATTCCGATGCAAATTCTGTGTTTCATCGTCAATAAGAAGGTCCAAGGGATACAGTAAACCTGAAGTGAAGCATCGGAATCTATAACTAGTGTCACAGGAATGGTTCAAAACATAGTCAGTAAAAAAGAGTCAGTCTTCTCGTACTTCAGTCATCATTGTGCATTTTCTATTTAATTCTGATGCAATTTCTGTGTTTCATCGTCAATAAGAAGGTTCAAGGGATACAGTAAACCAGGAGTGAAGCATCGGAATCTATAACTACTGTCACAGGAATGGTTCAAATCACAGACAGTAAGAAGAGTCAGACTTCTTTTACTTAAGCCGGTATTGTGCCTTTTGAATTTAATTCCGATTCAATTTCTGTGTTTCATCGTCAATAAAAAGGGCCAAGGGATACAGTTAACCTGGCGTGAAGCATCGGAGTCTAAAACTAGTGTCACTGGAATGGTTCAAGACATAGACAGAAAGAAGAGTCAGTCTTCTTGTACTTAGTTCGGCATTGTGCCTTTTGTATTTAATTCCGATACAATTTCTGAGTTTCATCGTCAATAAGAACGTCAGAGGGATACAGTAAACCTGATGGGAAGCATCGGAATCTATAACTAGTGTCACAGGAATGGTTCAAATCATAGTCAGTAAGAAGAGTCAGTCTTAGTGTACTTAAGACATCATTGTGCCTTTTCTATTTAATTCTAATGCAATTTCTGTGTTTCATCGTCAATAAGAAGGTCCAAGGGATACAGTAAACCTGGAGTGAAGCATCGGATTCTATAACTAGTGTAACAGGAATGGTTCAAATCATAGACAGTAAGAAGAGTCAGGCTTCTTTTACTTAAATCGGCATTGTGCTTCTTCTATTTAATTCCGATGCAATTTCTGTGTTTCATAGTCAATACGAAGGTCCAAGGGATTCAGTAAACCTGGAGTGAAGCATCGAAATCTATAACAAGTGTCACAGGGACGGTTCAAAACATAGACAGTAAGATGAGTCAGTATTCTTGTACTTAAGTCGGCATTGTGCCTTTTCTGTTTAATTCCGATGCAAATTCTTTGTTTCATCGTCAATAAGAAGGTCCAAGGGATACAGTAAACCAGAAGTGAAGCATCGGAATCTATAACTAGTGTCACAGGAATGGTTCAAAACATAGTCAGTAAAAATGAGTCAGTCTTCTTGTACTTAAGTCATCATTGTGCATTTTCTATTTAATTCTGATGCATTTTCTGTGTTTCATCGTCAATAAGAAGGTTCAAGGGATACAGTAAACCTGGAGTGAAGCATCGGAATCTATAACTAGTGTCACAGGAATGGTTCAAATCACAGACAGTAAGAAGAGTCAGACTTCTTTTACTTAAGCCGGTATTGTGCCTTTTGAATTTAATTCCGATTCAATTTCTGTGTTTCATCGTCAATAAAAAGGGCCAAGGGATACAGTAAACCTGAAGTGAAGCATCGGAATCTATAACTAGTGTCACAGGATTCGTTCAAATCATAGTCAGTAAGAAGAGTTAGTCTTAGTGTACTTAAGACATCATTGTGCCTTTTCTATTTAATTCTAATGCAATTTCTGTGTTTCATCGTCAATAAGAAGGTCCAAGGGATACAGTAAACCTGGAGTGAAGCATCAGAATCTATAACTAGTGTCACAGGAATGGTTCAAATCATAGGCAGTAAGAAGAGTCAGACTTCTTTTACTCAAATCGGCATTGTGCCTCTTCTATTTAATTCCGATGCAATTTCTGTGTTTCGTCGTCAATAAGAAGGTCAGAGGGATACAGTAAACCTAAAGTCAAGCATCGGAATGTAGAACTACTGTCACAGGAATGGTTCAAATCATAGTCAGTAAGAAGAGTCAGTCTTCTTGTACTTAAGTCGGCATTGTGCTTTTTGTATTTAATTCCGATGCAATTTCTGTGTTTCATCGTCAATAAGAAGGTCCAAGGGAGACAGTTAACCTGGAGTGATCATCGGAGACTATAACTAGTGTCACAGGAAAGGTTCAAAACATAGTCAGTAAGAAGAGTCAGTCATCTTGTACTTAAATCGGCATTGTGCTCATTGTATTTAATTCCGATGCAATTTCTGTGTTTCATAGTCAATAAGAAGGTCCAAGGGATTCAGTAAACCTGCAGTGAAGCATCGAAATCTATAACTAGTGTCACAGAGACGGTTCAAATCATAGACAGTAAGATGAGTCAGTATTCTTGTACTTAAGTCGGCATTGTGCCTTTTCTGTTTAATTCCGATGCAAATTCTGTGTTTCATCGTCAATAAGAAGGTCCAAGGGATACAGTAAACCTGAAGTGAAGCATCGGAATCTATAACTAGTGTCACAGGAATGGTTCAAAACATAGTCAGTAAAAATGAGTCAGTCTTCTTGTACTTAAGTCATCATTCTGCATTTTCTATTTAATTCTGATGCAATTTCTGTGTTTCATCGTCAATAAGAAGGTTCAAGGGATACAGTAAACATGGAGTGAAGCATCGGAATCTATAACTAGTGTCACAGGAACGGTTCAAATCACAGACAGTAAGAAGAGTCAGACTTCTTTTACTTAAGCCGGTATTGTGCCTTTTGAATTTAATTCCGATTCAATTTCTGTGTTTCATCGTCAATAAAAAGGGCCAAGGGATACAGTTAACCTGGCGTGAAGCATCGGAGTCTAAAACTAGTGTCACTGGAATGGTTCAAGACATAGACAGAAAGAAGAGTCAGTCTTCTTGTACTTAGTTCGGCATTGTGCCTTTTGTATTTAATTCCGATACAATTTCTGAGTTTCATCGTCAATAAGAACGTCAGAGGGATACAGTAAACCTGATGGGAAGCATCGGAATCTATAACTAGTGTCACAGGAATGGTTCAAATCATAGTCAGTAAGAAGAGTCAGTCTTAGTGTACTTAAGACATCATTGTGCCTTTTCTATTTAATTCTAATGCAATTTCTGTGTTTCATCGTCAATAAGAAGGTCCAAGGGATACAGTAAACCTGGAGTGAAGCATCGGATTCTATAACTAGTGTCACAGGAATGGTTCAAATCATAGACAGTAAGAAGAGTCAGGCTTCTTTTACTTAAATCGGCATTGTGCTTCTTCTATTTAATTCCGATGCAATTTCTGTGTTTCATAGTCAATACGAAGGTCCAAGGGATTCAGTAAACCTGGAGTGAAGCATCGAAATCTATAACTAGTGTCACAGGGACGGTTCAAAACATAGACAGTAAGATGAGTCAGTATTCTTGTACTTAAGTCGGCATTGTGCCTTTTCTGTTTAATTCCGATGCAAATTCTTTGTTTCATCGTCAATAAGAAGGTCCAAGGGATACAGTAAACCAGAAGTGAAGCATCGGAATCTATAACTAGTGTCACAGGAATGGTTCAAAACATAGTCAGTAAAAATGAGTCAGTCTTCTTGTACTTAAGTCATCATTGTGCATTTTCTATTTAATTCTGATGCATTTTCTGTGTTTCATCGTCAATAAGAAGGTTCAAGGGATACAGTAAACCTGGAGTGAAGCATCGGAATCTATAACTAGTGTCACAGGAATGGTTCAAATCACAGACAGTAAGAAGAGTCAGACTTCTTTTACTTAAGCCGGTATTGTGCCTTTTGAATTTAATTCCGATTCAATTTCTGTGTTTCATCGTCAATAAAAAGGGCCAAGGGATACAGTAAACCTGAAGTGAAGCATCGGAATCTATAACTAGTGTCACAGGATTCGTTCAAATCATAGTCAGTAAGAAGAGTTAGTCTTAGTGTACTTAAGACATCATTGTGCCTTTTCTATTTAATTCTAATGCAATTTCTGTGTTTCATCGTCAATAAGAAGGTCCAAGGGATACAGTAAACCTGGAGTGAAGCATCAGAATCTATAACTAGTGTCACAGGAATGGTTCAAATCATAGGCAGTAAGAAGAGTCAGACTTCTTTTACTCAAATCGGCATTGTGCCTTTTCTATTTAATTCCGATGCAATTTCTGTGTTTCGTCGTCAATAAGAAGGTCAGAGGGATACAGTAAACCTAAAGTCAAGCATCGGAATCTAGAACTACTGTCACAGGAATGGTTCAAATCATAGTCAGTAAGAAGAGTCAGTCTTCTTGTACTTAAGTCGGCATTGTGCTTTTTGTATTTAATTCCGATGCAATTTCTGTGTTTCATCGTCAATAAGAAGGTCCAAGGGAGACAGTTAACCTGGAGTGATCATCGGAGACTATAACTAGTGTCACAGGAAAGGTTCAAAACATAGTCAGTAAGAAGAGTCAGTCATCTTGTACTTAAATCGGCATTGTGCTCATTGTATTTAATTCCGATGCAATTTCTGTGTTTCATAGTCAATAAGAAGGTCCAAGGGATTCAGTAAACCTGCAGTGAAGCATCGAAATCTATAACTAGTGTCACAGGGACGGTTCAAATCATAGACAGTAAGATGAGTCAGTATTCTTGTACTTAAGTCGGCATTGTGCCTTTTCTGTTTAATTCCGATGCAAATTCTGTGTTTCATCGTCAATAAGAAGGTCCAAGGGATACAGTAAACCTGAAGTGAAGCATCGGAATCTATAACTAGTGTCACAGGAATGGTTCAAAACATAGTCAGTAAAAATGAGTCAGTCTTCTTGTACTTAAGTCATTATTCTGCATTTTCTATTTAATTCTGATGCAATTTCTGTGTTTCATCGTCAATAAGAAGGTTCAAGGGATACAGTAAACATGGAGTGAAGCATCGGAATCTATAACTAGTGTCACAGGAACGGTTCAAATCACAGACAGTAAGAAGAGTCAGACTTCTTTTACTTAAGCCGGTATTGTGCCTTTTGAATTTAATTCCGATTCAATTTCTGTGTTTCATCGTCAATAAAAAGGGCCAAGGGATACAGTAAACCTGGCGTGAAGCATCGGAGTCTAAAACTAGTGTCACTGGAATGGTTCAAGACATAGACAGTAAGAAGAGTCAGTCTTCTTGTACTTAGTTCGGCATTGTGCCTTTTGTATTTAATTCCGATGCAATTTCTGAGTTTCATCGTCAATAAGAACGACAGAGGGATACAGTAAACCTGATGGGAAGCATCGGAATTTATAGCTAGTGTCACAGGAATGGTTAAAATCATAGACAGTAGGAAGAGTCAGTCTTCTTGTACTTATGTCGGCATTTTGCTTTTTGTAGTTAATTCCGATGCAATTTCTGTGTTTCATCGTCAAGAAGAAGGTCAGAGGGATACAGTAATCCTGAAGTGAATCACCGGAATCTATGACTAGTGTTACAGAAATGGTTCAAAACATAGTCAGTAAGAAGAGTCAGTCTTCTTGTACTTAAGTCGGTATTGTGCCTTTTGTATTTTATTCCGATGCAATATCTGTGTTTCATCGTCAATAAGAAGGTCCAAGGGATACAGTAAACCTGAAGTGAAGCATCGGAATCTATAACTAGTGTCACAGGAATGGTTCAAATCATAGTCAGTAAGAAGAGTCAGTCTTAGTGTACTTAAGACACCATTGTGCCTTTTCTGTTTAATTCTAATGTTATTTCTGTGTTTCATCGTCAATAAGAAGGTCCAAGGGATACAGTAAACCTGGAGTGAAGCATCGGAATCTATAACTAGTGTCACAGGAATGGTTCAAATCATAGGCAGTAAGAAGAGTCAGACTTCTTTTACTTAAATCGGCATTGTGCCTTTTCTATTTAATTCCGATGCAATTTCTGTGTTTCGTCGTCAATAAGAAGGTCAGAGGGATACAGTAAACCTAAAGTGAAGCATCGGAATCTAGAACTACTGTCACAGGAATGGTTCAAATCATAGTCAGTAAGAAGAGTCAGTCTTCTTGTACTTAAGTCGGCATTGTGCTTTTTGTATTTAATTCCGATACAATTTCTGTGTTTCATCGTCAATAAGAAGGTCCAAGGGATACAGTAAACCTGAAGTGAAGCATCGGAAACTATAACTAGTGTAACAGGAATGGTTCAAAACGTAGACAGTAGGAAGAGTCAGGCTTCTTGTACTTAAGTCGGCATTGTGCCTTTTGTTTTTCATTCCGATGCAATTTCTGTGTTTCATCGTCAATAAGAAGGTCCAAGGGATACAGTAAACCTGAAGTGAAGCATCGGAATCTATAACTAGTGTCACAGGAATGGTTCAAATCATAGTCAGTAAGAAGAGTCAGTCTTAGTGTACTTAAGACATCATTGTGCCTTTTCTGTTTAATTCTAATGTTATTTCTGTGTTTCATCGTAAATAAGAATTTCCAAGGGATACAGTAAACCAGGAGTGAAGCATCGGAATATATAACTAGTGTCCCAGGGATGGTTCAAAAGCATAGACCGTAAGAAGAGTCAGCCTTCTTGTACTTAAGTCGGCATTGTGCCTTTTGTATTTAATTCCGTTGCAATTTCTGTGTTTCATCGTCAATAAGAAGGTCAGAGGGATACAGTAATCCTTTAGCGAAGCATCGGAATCTATGACTAGTGTCACAGGAATGGTTCAAACCATAGACAGAAAGAAGAGTCAGACTTCATTTACTTAAATCGGCATTGTGGCTTTTGTATTTAATTCCGAACCTATTTCTGTGTGTCATCGTCAATAAGAAGTTCCAAGGGATACAGTAAACCTGGAGTGAAGCATCGGAGTCTATAACTAGTGTCACAGGAATGGTTCAAAACATAGGCAGTAAGAAGAGTCAGACTTCTTTTACTTAAGTCGACATTGTGCCATTTCTATTTAATTCCGATGCAATTTCTGTGTTTCATCGTCAATAAGAAGGTCCAAGGGATACAGTAAACCTGAAGTGAAGCATCGGAATAAATAACTAGTGTCACAGGAATGGTTCAAAACATAGACAGTGGGAAGAGTCAGTCTTCTTGTACTTAAGTCGGTATTGTGCCTTTTCTATTTCATTCCGATGCAATTTCTGTGTTTTATCGCCAATAACAAGGTCAGAGGCATACAGTAAACCTGAAGTGAAGCATCGGAATCTATAACTAGTGTCACAGGAATGGTTCAAAGCATAGAGAGTTGGAAGATTCAGTCTTCTTGTACTTAAGACGGCATTGTGCCTTTTCTATTTAATTCCGATGCAATTTCTGTGTTTCATCGTCAATAAGACGGTCAGAGGGATACAGTAAACCTGAAGTGGAGCATCGGAATCTATGACTAGTGTTATAGGAATGGTTCAAAACAAAGTCAGTAAGCAGAGTCAGTCTTCTTGTACTTAAGTCGGTATTGTGCCTTTTGTATTTAATTCCGATGCAATTTCTGTGTTTCATCGTCAATAAGAAGGTCATAGGGATACAGTAAATCTGAAGTGAAGCATCGGAATCTATGACTAGAGTCACAGGAATGGTTCAAAACATAGACAGTAGGAAGAGTCAGTCTTCTCGTACCTAAGTCGGTATTTTGCCTATTGAATTTAATTCCGATGCAGTTTCTGTGTCCCATCGTCAATAAGAAGGTCCAAGTGATACAGTAAACCTCGAGTGAAGCATCGGAATCTATAACTAGTGTCCCAGGGATGGTTCAAAACATAGACAGTAAGAAGAGTCAGTCTTCTTGTACTTAAGTCGACATTGTGCCTTTTGTATTTAATTCCGATGAATTTCTGTGTTTCATCGTCAATAAGAAGGTCAGAGGGATACAGTAATCCTGAAGTGAAGCATCGGAATCTATGACTAGTGTCACAGGAAAGGTTCAAAACATAGTCAGTAAGAAGAGTCAGTCTTCTTGTACTTAAGTCGGTATTGTGCCTTTTGTATTTAATTCCGATGCAATTTCTGTTTTCCAATGTCAATAAGAAGGTCCAAGGGATACAGTAAACCTGAAGTGAAGCATCGGAATCTATAACTAGTGTCACAGGAATGGTTCAAAGCATAGACAGTAAGAAGAGTCAGACCTCTTTTACTTAAGTCGGCATTGTGCCTTTTGTATTTAATTCCGATGCAATTTCTGTGTTTCATCGTCAACAAGAAGGTCCAAGGGTTACAGTAAACCTGAAGTGAAGCATCGAAATCTATAACTAGTGTCACAGGAATTGTTCAAATCATAGTCAGTAAGAAGAATCAGTCTTCTTGTACTTAAGACATCATTGTGCCTTCTCTATTTAATTCTGATGTAATTTCTGCGTTTCATCGTCAATAAGAAGGTCCAAGGGATACAGTAAACCTGGAGTGAAGCATCGGAATCTGTAACTAGTGTCACAGGAATGGTACAAAACATAGACAGTAAGAAGAGTCAGACTTCTTTTACTTAAGTCGGCATTGTGCCTTTTGTATTTAATTCCGATGCAATTTCTGTGTTTCAACGTCAATAAGAGGGTCCAAGGGATACAGTAAACCTGGAGTGAAGCATCGGACTCTATAACTAGTGTCACGGGAATGGTTCAAAGCATAGACAGTAAGAAGAGTCAGTCTTCTTGTACTTAAGTCGACATTGTGCCTTTTGTATTTAATTCCGATGAATTTCTGTGTTTCATCGTCAATAAGAAGGTCAGAGGGATACAGTAATCCTGAAGTGAAGCATCGGAATCTATAACTAGTGTCACAGGAGTGGTTCAAAACATAGTCAGTAAGAAGAATCAGTCTTCTTGTACTTAAGTCGGCATTGTGCTTTTTGTATTTAATTCCGATGCTATTTCTGTGTTTCATCGTCAATTAGAAGGTCCAAGGGATACAGTAAACCTGGAGTGAAGCATTGGAGTCTATAACTAGTGTCACAGGAATGGTTCAAAACATAGACAGTAGGAAGAGTCAGTCTTCTTGTACATCAGTCGGCAATGTGCCTATTGTATTTAATTCCGATGCAATTTCTAAGTTTCGTCGTCAATAAGAAGGTCCGAGGGATACAGTAAACCTGAAGTGAATCATCGGAATCTATAACTAGTGTCACAGGAACGGTTCAAATCATAGTCAGTAAGGATAGTTAGTCTTCTTGTACTTAAGTCGGCATTGTGCCTTTTGTATTTAATTCCGATGCAATTTATGTGTTTCATCGTCAATAAGAAGGTCCGAGGGATACAGTAAACCTGGAGTGAAGCATCGGAAGATATAACTAGTGTCCCAGGGATGGTTCAAAACATAGACAGTAAGAATAGTCAGTCTTCTTGTACTTAAGTCGGCATTGTGCCTTTTGTATTTAATTCCGATGCAATTTCTGTGTTTCATCGTCAATAAGAAGGTCCAAGGGAAACAGTAAACCTGAAGTGAATCATCGGAATCTATAACTAGTGTCACAGGAATGGTTCAAATCATAGTCAGTAAGGAGAGTTAGTCTTCTTGTACTTAAGTCGTCATTGTGCCTTTTCTATTTAATTCTGATGCAATTTCTGTGTTTCATCGTCAATAAGAAGGTCCAAGGGATACAGTAAACCTGGGGTGTAGCGTCGGTATCTATAACTAGTGTCACAGGAATGGTTCAAACCATAGACAGTAAGAAGAGTCAGACTTCTTTTACTTAAGTCGGCATTGTGCCATTTCTGTTTAATTTCGATGCAATTTCTGTGTTTCATCGTCAATAAGAAGGTCCAAGGGATACAGTAAACCTGAAGGAAGCATCGGAATCTATAACTACTGTCACAGGAATGGTTCAAATCATAGTTACTAAGCAGAGTCAGTCTTCTTGTACTTAAGACATCATTGTGCCTTTTCTATTTAATTCTGATGCAATTTCTGTGTTTCATCGTCAATAAGAAGGTCCAAGGTATACAGTAAACCTGGAGTGAAGCATCGGAATCTATTACTAGTGTCACAGGAATGGTTCAAAACATAGACAGTAAGAAGAGTCAGACTTCTTTTACTTAAGTCGGCATTGTGCCTTTTGTATTTAATTCCGATGCAATTTCTGTGTTTCATCGTCAATAAGAAGGTGCAAGGGATACAGTAAACCTGGAGTGAAGCATCGGAGTCTATAACTAGTGTCACAGGAATGGTTCAAAACATAGACAGTAAGAAGAGTCAGTCATCTTGTACTTAATCCGGCATTGTGCCTTTTGTAGTTAATTCTGTTGCAATTTCTGTGTTTCATCGTCAATAAGAAGGTCATTGGGATACACTAATCCTAAAGTGATGCATCGGAATCTATAACTAGTGTCACAGGTTCGGTTCAAAACATAGACAGTAAAATGAGTCAGTATTCTTGAACTTAAGGCGGCATTATGCCTTTTCTATTTAATTCCGATGCAATTTCTGTGTTTCATCGTCAATAAGAAGGTCCGAGGGATACAGTAAACCTGGAGCGAAGCATCGGAAGATATAACTAGTGTCACAGGGATGGTTCCAAACATAGACAGTAAGAAGAGTCAGTCTTCTTGTACTGAAGTCGGCATTGTGGCTTTTGTATTTAATTCCGATGCAATTTCTGTGTTTCATCGTCAATAAGAAGGTCCAAGGGATACAGTAAACCTGGAGTGAAGCATCGGAATCTATAACTAGTGTCACAGGAATGGTTCAAATCATAGGCAGTAAGAAGAGTCAGACTTCTTTTACTTAAATCGGCATTGTGCCTTTTCTATTTAATTCCGATGCAATTTCTGTGTTTCGTCGTCAATAAGAAGGTCAGAGGGATACAGTAAACCTAAAGTGAAGCATCGGAATCTAGAACTACTGTCACAGGAATGGTTCAAATCATAGTCAGTAAGAAGAGTCAGTCTTCTTGTACTTAAGTCGGCATTGTGCTTTTTGTATTTAATTCCGATACAATTTCTGTGTTTCATCGTCAATAAGAAGGTCCAAGGGATACAGTAAACCTGAAGTGAAGCATCGGAAACTATAACTAGTGTAACAGGAATGGTTCAAAACGTAGACAGTAGGAAGAGTCAGGCTTCTTGTACTTAAGTCGGCATTGTGCCTTTTGTTTTTCATTCCGATGCAATTTCTGTGTTTCATCGTCAATAAGAAGGTCCAAGGGATACAGTAAACCTGAAGTGAAGCATCGGAATCTATAACTAGTGTCACAGGAATGGTTCAAATCATAGTCAGTAAGAAGAGTCAGTCTTAGTGTACTTAAGACATCATTGTGCCTTTTCTGTTTAATTCTAATGTTATTTCTGTGTTTCATCGTCAATAAGAATTTCCAAGGGATACAGTAAACCAGGAGTGAAGCATCGGAATATATAACTAGTGTCCCAGGGATGGTTCAAAAGCATAGACCGTAAGAAGAGTCAGCCTTCTTGTACTTAAGTCGGCATTGTGCCTTTTGTATTTAATTCCGTTGCAATTTCTGTGTTTCATCGTCAATAAGAAGGTCAGAGGGATACAGTAATCCTTTAGCGAAGCATCGGAATCTATGACTAGTGTCACAGGAATGGTTCAAACCATAGACAGAAAGAAGAGTCAGACTTCATTTACTTAAATCGGCATTGTGGCTTTTGTATTTAATTCCGAACCTATTTCTGTGTGTCATCGTCAATAAGAAGTTCCAAGGGATACAGTAAACCTGGAGTGAAGCATCGGAGTCTATAACTAGTGTCACAGGAATGGTTCAAAACATAGGCAGTAAGAAGAGTCAGACTTCTTTTACTTAAGTCGACATTGTGCCATTTCTATTTAATTCCGATGCAATTTCTGTGTTTCATCGTCAATAAGAAGGTCCAAGGGATACAGTAAACCTGAAGTGAAGCATCGGAATAAATAACTAGTGTCACAGGAATGGTTCAAAACATAGACAGTGGGAAGAGTCAGTCTTCTTGTACTTAAGTCGGTATTGTGCCTTTTCTATTTCATTCCGATGCAATTTCTGTGTTTTATCGCCAATAACAAGGTCAGAGGCATACAGTAAACCTGAAGTGAAGCATCGGAATCTATAACTAGTGTCACAGGAATGGTTCAAAGCATAGAGAGTTGGAAGATTCAGTCTTCTTGTACTTAAGACGGCATTGTGCCTTTTCTATTTAATTCCGATGCAATTTCTGTGTTTCATCGTCAATAAGACGGTCAGAGGGATACAGTAAACCTGAAGTGGAGCATCGGAATCTATGACTAGTGTTATAGGAATGGTTCAAAACAAAGTCAGTAAGCAGAGTCAGTCTTCTTGTACTTAAGTCGGTATTGTGCCTTTTGTATTTAATTCCGATGCAATTTCTGTGTTTCATCGTCAATAAGAAGGTCATAGGGATACAGTAAATCTGAAGTGAAGCATCGGAATCTATGACTAGTGTCACAGGAATGGTTCAAAACATAGACAGTAGGAAGAGTCAGTCTTCTCGTACCTAAGTCGGTATTTTGCCTATTGAATTTAATTCCGATGCAGTTTCTGTGTCCCATCGTCAATAAGAAGGTCCAAGTGATACAGTAAACCTCGAGTGAAGCATCGGAATCTATAACTAGTGTCCCAGGGATGGTTCAAAACATAGACAGTAAGAAGAGTCAGTCTTCTTGTACTTAAGTCGACATTGTGATTTTTGTATTTAATTCCGATGAATTTCTGTGTTTCATCGTCAATAAGAAGGTCAGAGGGATACAGTAATCCTGAAGTGAAGCATCGGAATCTATGACTAGTGTCACAGGAAAGGTTCAAAACATAGTCAGTAAGAAGAGTCAGTCTTCTTGTACTTAAGTCGGTATTGTGCCTTTTGTATTTAATTCCGATGCAATTTCTGTTTTCCAATGTCAATAAGAAGGTCCAAGGGATACAGTAAACCTGAAGTGAAGCATCGGAATCTATAACTAGTGTCACAGGAATGGTTCAAAGCATAGACAGTAAGAAGAGTCAGACCTCTTTTACTTAAGTCGGCATTGTGCCTTTTGTATTTAATTCCGATGCAATTTCTGTGTTTCATCGTCAACAAGAAGGTCCAAGGGTTACAGTAAACCTGAAGTGAAGCATCGAAATCTATAACTAGTGTCACAGGAATTGTTCAAATCATAGTCAGTAAGAAGAATCAGTCTTCTTGTACTTAAGACATCATTGTGCCTTCTCTATTTAATTCTGATGTAATTTCTGCGTTTCATCGTCAATAAGAAGGTCCAAGGGATACAGTAAACCTGGAGTGAAGCATCGGAATCTGTAACTAGTGTCACAGGAATGGTACAAAACATAGACAGTAAGAAGAGTGAGACTTCTTTTACTTAAGTCGGCATTGTGCCTTTTGTATTTAATTCCGATGCAATTTCTGTGTTTCAACGTCAATAAGAGGGTCCAAGGGATACAGTAAACCTGGAGTGAAGCATCGGACTCTATAACTAGTGTCACGGGAATGGTTCAAAGCATAGACAGTAAGAAGAGTCAGTCTTCTTGTACTTAAGTCGACATTGTGCCTTTTGTATTTAATTCCGATGAATTTCTGTGTTTCATCGTCAATAAGAAGGTCAGAGGGATACAGTAATCCTGAAGTGAAGCATCGGAATCTATAACTAGTGTCACAGGAGTGGTTCAAAACATAGTCAGTAAGAAGAATCAGTCTTCTTGTACTTAAAGCGGCATTGTGCTTTTTGTATTTAATTCCGATGCTATTTCTGTGTTTCATCGTCAATTAGAAGGTCCAAGGGATACAGTAAACCTGGAGTGAAGCATTGGAGTCTATAACTAGTGTCACAGGAATGGTTCAAAACATAGACAGTAGGAAGAGTCAGTCTTCTTGTACATCAGTAGGCATTGTGCCTATTGTATTTAATTCCGATGCAATTTCTAAGTTTCGTCGTCAATAAGAAGGTCCGAGGGATACAGTAAACCTGAAGTGAATCATCGGAATCTATAACTAGTGTCACAGGAACGGTTCAAATCATAGTCAGTAAGGATAGTTAGTCTTCTTGTACTTAAGTCGGCATTGTGCCTTTTGTATTTAATTCCGATGCAATTTATGTGTTTCATCGTCAATAAGAAGGTCCGAGGGATACAGTAAACCTGGAGTGAAGCATCGGAAGATATAACTAGTGTCCCAGGGATGGTTCAAAACATAGACAGTAAGAAGAGTCAGTCTTCTTGTACTTAAGTCGGCATTGTGCCTTTTGTATTTAATTCCGATGCAATTTCTGTGTTTCATCGTCAATAAGAAGGTCCAAGGGAAACAGTAAACCTGAAGTGAATCATCGGAATCTATAACTAGTGTCACAGGAATGGTTCAAATCATAGTCAGTAAGGAGAGTTAGTCTTCTTGTACTTAAGTCGTCATTGTGCCTTTTCTATTTAATTCTGATGCAATTTCTGTGTTTCATCGTCAATAAGAAGGTCCAAGGGATACAGTAAACCTGGGGTGTAGCGTCGGTATCTATAACTAGTGTCACAGGAATGGTTCAAACCATAGACAGTAAGAAGAGTCAGACTTCTTTTACTTAAGTCGGCATTGTGCCATTTCTGTTTAATTTCGATGCAATTTCTGTGTTTCATCGTCAATAAGAAGGTCCAAGGGATACAGTAAACCTGAAGGAAGCATCGGAATCTATAACTACTGTCACAGGAATGGTTCAAATCATAGTTACTAAGCAGAGTCAGTCTTCTTGTACTTAAGACATCATTGTGCCTTTTCTATTTAATTCTGATGCAATTTCTGTGTTTCATCGTCAATAAGAAGGTCCAAGGTATACAGTAAACCTGGAGTGAAGCATCGGAATCTATTACTAGTGTCACAGGAATGGTTCAAAACATAGACAGTAAGAAGAGTCAGACTTCTTTTACTTAAGTCGGCATTGTGCCTTTTGTATTTAATTCCGATGCAATTTCTGTGTTTCATCGTCAATAAGAAGGTGCAAGGGATACAGTAAACCTGGAGTGAAGCATCGGAGTCTATAACTAGTGTCACAGGAATGGTTCAAAACATAGACAGTAAGAAGAGTCAGTCATCTTGTACTTAATCCGGCATTGTGCCTTTTGTAGTTAATTCTGTTGCAATTTCTGTGTTTCATCGTCAATAAGAAGGTCATTGGGATACACTAATCCTAAAGTGATGCATCGGAATCTATAACTAGTGTCACAGGTTCGGTTCAAAACATAGACAGTAAAATGAGTCAGTATTCTTGAACTTAAGGCGGCATTATGCCTTTTCTATTTAATTCCGATGCAATTTCTGTGTTTCATCGTCAATAAGAAGGTCCGAGGGATACAGTAAACCTGGAGCGAAGCATCGGAAGATATAACTAGTGTCACAGGGATGGTTCCAAACATAGACAGTAAGAAGAGTCAGTCTTCTTGTACTGAAGTCGGCATTGTGGCTTTTGTATTTAATTCCGATGCTATTTCTGTGTTTCATCGTCAATTAGAAGGTCCAAGGGATACAGTAAACCTGGAGTGAAGCATAGGAGTCTATAACTAGTGTCACAGGAATGGTTAAAAACATAGACAGTAGGAAGAGTCAGTCTTCGTGTACATGAGTCGGCATTGTGCCTATTGTATTTAATTCCGATGCAATTTCTAAGTTTCATCGTCAATAAGAAGGTCCGAGGGATACAGTAAACCTGAAGTGAATCATCGGAATCTAAAACTAGTGTCACAGGAATGGTTCAAATCATAGTCAGTAAGGAGAGTTAGTCTTCTTGTACTTAAGTCGGCATTGTGCCTTTTGTATTTAATTCCGATGCAATTTATGTGTTTCATCGTCAATAAGAAGGTCCGAGGGATACAGTAGACCTGGAGTGAAGCATCGGAAGATATAACTAGTGTCCCAGGGATGGTTCAAAACATAGACAGTAAGAAGAGTCAGTCTTCTTGTACTTAAGTCGGCATTGTGCCTTTTGTATTTAATTCCGATGCAATTTCTGTGTTTCATCGTCAATAAGAAGGTCCAAGGGAAACAGTAAACCTGAAGTGAATCATCGGAATCTATAACTAGTGTCACAGGAATGGTTCAAATCATATTCAGTAAGGAGAGTTAGTCTTCGTGTACTTAAGTCGTCATTGTGCCTTTTCTATTTAATTCTGATGCAATTTCTGTGTTTCACCGTCAATAAGAAGGTCCAAGGGATACAGTAAACCTGGAGTGTAGCATCGGTATCTATAACTAGTGTCACAGGAATGGTTCAAATTATAGACAGTAAGAAGAGTCAGACTTCTTTTACATGAGTCGGAATTGTGCCTTTTGTATTTAATTCCGATGCTACTTCTCTGTTTCATCGTCAATAAGAAGGTCCAAGGGATACAGTAGACCTGGAGTAAAGCATCGGAGTCTATAACTAGTGTCACAGGAATTGTTCAAAACATAGACAGTTAGAAGGGTCAGACTTCTTTTACTTAAGTCGGCATTGTGCCATTTCTACTTAATTTCGATGCAATTTCTGTGTTTCATCGTCAATAAGAAGGTCCAAGGGATACAGTAAACCTGAAGGAAGCATCGGAATCTATAACTACTGTCACAGGAATGGTTCAAATCATAGTCACTAAGCAGAGTCAGTCTTCTTGTACTTAAGACATCATTGTGCCTTTTCTATTTAATTCTGATGCAATTTCTGTGTTTCATCGTCAATAAGAAGGTCCAAGGTATACAGTAAACCTGGAGTGAAGCATCGGAATCTATTACTAGTGTCACAGGAATGGTTCAAAACATAGACAGTAAGAAGAGTCAGACTTCTTTTACTTAAGTCGGCATTGTGCCTTTTGTATTTAATTCCGATGCAATTTCTGTGTTTCTTCGTCAATAAGAAGGTGCAAGGGATACAGTAAACCTGGAGTGAAGC